>NC_143488.1:56300-72671 GCF_027475165.1 Benincasa hispida
AGTGTTGGAGATCGTGCTTGGCTTGCCATGTTTTCAATCCATTAAATAGTTTAAAAGCATTAGTTAACCATAAATACCTCAATTAAGAGCTAAGAAAGTTCAATTACACTTACATATTTATAACTCCATGAAAATCCTCTTGAACCTTGCTTCGAAGAGAATCCAAAACACAAACACAATTTTCTTATACATTGATTACAATCAATATCCAATGATAACTATAATAAGCTACAATTTTGAAATATTAGTACGTGTATAATGCAAATTAGCCACAACATAAACACAATTTACTTACCCTGTGTTATATGGAATGAGGACTATTTGGTCTAAATTAGCCAATTCTAGTTGATTGGCTAAATTTCTAGATCGGATATCTTGAGATTTCACGTGTGGCGATATTCTTGCTTGATCAATTATATAAAACTTCTTCGTAATATCAAAACCACATTCATCCTAAAGATACCTAAACAAAGTAAAAGTTATTATTCATAATATTTTAGTAGTTAACATTTAATTATACATCAAATAGTAGGTCTCTAGAGATTACCCGTGTGGACAACCACCAACTGAATGTATGATTATGCTCTTCTTGAAACCACTTTCTACTTTTATTAAATTAATCATATATCTACTTTTAAACATGAATCATATCCATGTAATTAATATTCAAATCATTATTTAAATATTGTAAACTCTCCAATTTCATTTAATTTCAACAAATTAAACCTTAATTATATCGAATATAAACCCTAATTTGAATTTGAACTTATTCAAATTTAAACCCTAATTTCAATTTGAACATTTTCAAATTGAAATTAAATTTGAACATTTCAAATTGATATCATTCCAAATTTACTCAATTTATTAATTCAAGGTGTTCATGTTATACGAGCTAGTAGAGGGACCTTATTGACCTACGGATCATGAGCTCCAATGATATAAGTGGCTAAAACTCTTTAGACCAAATTAATCAGTATTCGTTAACTACCAAGTCACGGCACTATAGCTCGATAGTTTAACTCTCCTCATTGTAGATATATTTGTGTCCACATGATTTAACCATAACTAGTAAGTTGACCCTTCACAGGTTGTTCATAATAACGACTGGGTCAATATGCTATTTTACCCCCGATAGCCTAATTATAAGAAAACATGCAAATATCGTTTAATCTAATGAAAAAACATTGTCTTAGCTAACACGAAGGTAGGAAAATAGATTAGAGTAATTAAACTTAGCTGACTATGGATATTGAAAAATTAAAGATCTAACATTGATTAAATAAAAGCCAGAGACACAATGTTGTAACAAGATATAACTAACGAATTAAATAACTTAATAACAAACAATTTGAACAAAGTTAGAGTACCTCAAAGATTGATAACCTAGGTCAGTACAATGTCACCTACTCCAAGAGATTGTATGTCAGGTGAAAAGAAACTTCACTAAATAAAGAGTCAAGCAATTAAACGGAGATTTTAACTGATAGACTCCCTCTTCCACATCTCAAGTAAAGCTTACTTCCGTTTCAACTTATGTTCCTTTAAGTTTGAGCTCCCCTCACTTCTACATACACGCTTCTCTTGAGTTTTGATTGAAATCCTCTCAATACAATAATAACTACTTGTCTCGAGATCTTACTTTTTGATCCCTAAGTGATTTACTATACTCAACAACAATTCAATCTAGTCTAATTGACTGTCGATAATACCCTTAACGGAAAAGTATATAATGCTCAATAACAGTGCAAAAAATTCTTTTAGACATGGAATCTCTAAACTCAAAACCCTTAATACGCACACTCTTCTAATTCGAATGGGTTAATCCTAAACAGAAACCAATAAGCACAACATATAGTTCATCGGAACAACCTTAAAGAATCTTCCAAGGAAATTAAATATTATCTACAAGAACAATAAAGAAAATAAAAAAAAATAAAAAGAAAAGTAAATCAAAAAAATTGGGAAAAGAAAAAGAAAAGAAAAAGAACACATTCCAACTTATAAAGAAAAAATCATGCAGAATCAGCAAGGAGATAGCACAAGATACTTAACACAAAGCAACACATAATGCAAAGATATGTTGTCTAAATTTAACGTATAATAAAATTAGTCAATCGTATCGCAATAACAGGTATTAATTAATTTCACCTTTAACTTTATAATGTTTTTCTTGTGACTTCTCTAAATCTTACCAAATCTTGCAAGACGGTGCAAAGTGGAAGATGGAATCAACTTAGGCTTACATAAATATTATGTTTTCTTTTAGTATCAAATCTAACTTTAAGGCCTAATTATATGAAAAAAGGCTCACCAAACAGTGCTCTGTCTAGGCATTCTACCCATTCTCTACTTCTTTCCATGACTATCTTCGGAGGGTTGTGCCTTTCCTTTCTTCTTTTTGTAGGATTAGATTTAGCTTTGGCTACTTGAACTATGCTCTGTCTTGGCATTCTACCCATCCTCTAGTAGGCTTCTAAGCCATTCAGCCTCCTATCCTACTAGTTCTAGAGCAATAACTTCTGATTTCATAGTGGATATAGCTATGCAAGTCTGTTTTGCAGACTTTCATAATATTGTTCCTCTTTTGTTAAAAAAATATAACCACTTGTAGAGTTGACTTCATCATTATAGATAACTACGGATACGACCCGCTTTGTAGATGTTACAAGTGTTGTAAAGTGCTACAGATGGTCTGATCCTGAGCATTCTTGTGGAGACATGTGGGCGGGGGTATCCTATATAAAGGAGTTTGTATAAGACTTGACCACAAAATGTTTAGTCTCATTATATAACGTCGTTCATGATAGAGACTTTCATTTCACTAGGATGACCATAGGTCACATGACCTTAATCCGGAGTGAATTGGGAACTCCTGCCTATGAACGCCGTTCTTTGATTTGTATGGGTGCGAGTGGCCAGATTACCGACTCAAACCTACCACTTTGAGGATTCGTCTGATTGGGGAGTTGGGAACTCAGCTACAAAAGACGAAATTCACTCATTCCCTGAAACAGGAGTAAGTAGATAGATCGCTCCCTTGAGGGCTAATTCTAAGGCTTGAATGATGTGGCGCCACACACTTTCGCATGGCCCGAGAAGTGTTCACTCATAATAGGACTATGATGTATTGTTTATTAGAGGAATTAGTGGTACTTAAGAAGTTAGATATAACTATAGGGGCAAACGGTAAATTGACCCAACTGTACTTACGAGCGATCTGTGAAGGGTTATCATACTGTTGATTGGTTATATCCAATGGATGCAAAAATATATTTGTAGTGTGAAGAATGCAACTGTCGGTCTTTAGTGGAGTGTCTGACAGTTAACGGATGGCCGATATCGTGATTAAAGAGTTTAGTCAGTTATTCATGTACCGTTGGAGCTTCAAGCTACACGTCCATAAGGTCCCTAGCTCAACGGATTCAATTTGAGAATCAGTTTTTGGGTTAGTTTGAGGGTTAGTTTGAAGTGTTCAAATTAACAAAAGGAAATTTGATTATATATGATATAATTAAATTTGTTCAATTATCTGTGATATAATTGACTTGATGTATTAGATACATTAATTGGAGGAATGGATATAAATATGATTTATATTAAATAAAGGAGAAAAGAACTATGGTTTAAATATTACATATGATGTGATATTAAAACTATAGGTTATAAATATAATATGATAAGTTAGTTATAATATTTATTTAGAATAAAACAATTATGAGATAATTGTTTTGGTTGTTTATTTCTTTTCTCCATTAACCGTGCAAGTGGGAGGTTATTTTTAGTTTTAATAACTGAAGAATAAAATGAAAAGAGTTTTCGATTTTTTAAGTTGATTGCATTATCGGACTACTAATCGATCGAGCAAAAGAAAGCTATACGATAGCCCATTCGAGAGATTAAACGACTGAGCGAGAGTTTGCTAGACGATTGCGACCAGAGCGAGAGTTTTCTAGACAGATGCTCCTCGTTACGGGACGATCGAGTACCCACTGTCTATACGATAGACTAAACCTTTCTCCCACTTACTCAACCATGTAGCTCGATCGTATAAATCCTCCTTCCCTCTACCAAATTCACACAGAGCCCACATCTCCTGGATTCTCACTTCGTGAATACCAAGGTAACCGAGTGGTAATGTTAAGGGTTGTCGTTTGAGGATCAGACAGTTCGTGATTACACTGGGTGTTCGTTACGTTCGTGATCATTGAGACTTTGCTGGGACATTTAACCAGTGTAGATCGAAGGAATACTTGAAGAAAAGTTCTTCAAAGGTATGTCTCTCGATTCCCTTTGTATTTAAGTTGAGATAGCATGCTTTAATTTTCTCTACATAATTGTTCTTATATGTTTGTGAATGCATTTATTCTTTTACAATGGGCATGGGAAGATCTTGCTTCTGCTCATTGGTTTTCTTGAATAAGAGTTCCTTCAATTGGTATGAGCTAGGTTGTTCTGTTATTCCAAATCCATTGATGTATTGAATTGCATTTACATTCTTGGTGGCTTTTACACATATCTACATTATGTTTAAGTGTTAAATGTATTTGTGGATGTGGATTAATGGAGTTTCTGGTTATTGCTTTCTTTTGCATTTCAAGGTTAATTGTAAGGGTCCCTGTGTTTTTGGGCATATTAACTTGCTATCGTGTCTGTAATTCAAAGAGTTTGAGTCTGTAAGAGTCGCTCATGATGAAGCTTCAGGGCATGGAGATGCAGTTTACATCGAGGAAGAAGAAGACCAAGAGTTGGTTAAATCGTGTACCCAGGCTAAACGATCGTTTAGATATGGCTAAACGATTAAGTAGAAAAGTTCTAACTTAATCGTGTAACATTTACTAAACGATGGTATGGTTGAGGCTAAACGAACTAGTAAAACGTTTACTCAATCGGTTTGCATTGGCTACTCGATCGTGTAAAAGATGGGGGTAAACGATCATTGAGTATGGGATACTCGTTGCATGGTAGGCGAGCGCACTAAAAATCGTGTAGGCCAGCATGCTTCATCGTATAGTCACTGGCTACACGATCACTTGTTAAATTGATACACGACGCTCTCTCCTCGATCGTCTAGACGATCATGCTTCAGCACATAGTTGTCGTCTACACGATCATTTAGCCTCACATTTATACTCAGTGTGTTGCACGATCGACTGGCCTTCATGCTTCATCGCATAGTCAAAGGTACTCAATTGTTGTTACACGATCGTGGTTACTCGACCAACTTTACTAGATGATCACAAAGAAAAGGTACACGATAAGATAGCAAAGCTTCACCCGGGCGGTTTAAGACCCGGTTCGTCATTTTGAACCGGTTTACTCGATGGTTTATGTAATAAATAGTTTTCCACTAGAAGAAATTTGACCTTTAATGTCGGTTGGCAACTGACATTAAAGGTCGTGTTATTAAAGTCCTTTAATGTCGGCTACCTTTAGTGTCGGTTTTAAACCGATATTAAAGGCCTTCAGTAACACCAATATTGCAACCTTCAATGTCGGTTGCAACTGACATTGAAAGTCTCAATATTGAAAGTCTTGCAACCAGAATCAGAGTTTCATAGAATACTTACACCAAGTCAACCAGAACCAGACTTTCATAGAATATTTACACCAAGTCATCATTTTACTCATTCACAAATATCTAATACTAATTCCATGAATAAACAAGAATCACAATACTAGAATACAACTTCCAATAAAAAAATAGATCATGTCTTCCACCTATGAATTTATCCACAAATTCATTCTAAGCTAGCATTTACATTCTATTGAGACAAAAAAAAAAAAAAAAAAAAAAACAAGAATTACATCCTTACACAAATCGGACAACAAAACTTGTCCATTGGGTCCGAATTACGTCGATCTCTCCTTGTGTATATGCATCTTTTGTATTGAACTACAAAAAGGAAAAAAAAAAAAGATAAACTCAACATAAGTTTATATCCATTTATTAAATTAAATCTAGCACTATATAAAAAATAAATAATTTACGTACGAGGCTATTAATGGGAGTAGTAGGATTATGCACTATTTCATGTATATATTTTTGCACAAAGTACCCGCATCCTACAGAATCTAATTGACGAGGGCACTGCATATAAAGTTGAAAACAATTGTTAAATTTTTATAAAGAAGTCGAATGAACATAAATTGTTAAAAAATGAATACAAATTTACCTTTACCGGTTTCCATTTTGGAGAAGACCGATAGTGTTGGAGATCGTGCTTGGCTTGCCATGTTTTCAATCCATTAAATAGTTTAAAAGCATTAGTTAAACATAAATACTTCAATTAAGAGCTAAGAAAGTTCAATTACACTTACATATTTATAACTCCATGAAAATCCTCTTGAACCTTGCTTCGAAGAGAATCCAAAACACAAACACAATTTTCTTATACATTGATTACAATCAATATCCAATGATAACTATAATAAGCAACAATTTTGAAATATTAGTACGTGTATAATGCAAATTAGCCACAACATAAACACAATTTACTTACCCTGTGTTATATGGAATGAGGACTATTTGGTCTAAATTAGCCAATTCTAGTTGATTGGCTAAATTTCTGGATCGGATATCTTGAGATTTCACGTGTGGCGATATTCTTGCTTGATCAATTATAAAAAACTTCTTTGTAATATCACAACCACATTCATCCCAAAGATACCTAAACAAAGTTAAAGTTATTATTCATAATATTTTAGTAGTTAACATTTAATTATACATCAAATAGTAGGTCTCTAGAGATTACCCGTGTGGACAACCACCAACTGAATGTACGATTATGCTCTTCTTGAAACCACTTTCTACTTTTATTTTTACCAGAATTAAGCTTAGACAAAATATTCATATGTTGCCTATTATAAATGACAAAGTTAGTAGATTATTGAATAATCAAGTAACCTAAAACAAGAATAAGATGAAGATCTACATACTCGATGTAAGGAAGCACATCATTTACATTTTAAAGGACATAAAGATGAGCTTGATCTAACTCATCCTTACTCGATCTGATAAAAGAAGCAACTGATAATGCTCTATCAATGTTTGAATTCGCTTTCTTTGTTGATGAGTTTAGCCCAATAGAATTAACACCAAATACGAATTCAAAACAAAACTCTATAGTCTCTTCAATAATATAATTTTCTCCAACACAGCCTTCTGGTTGATTTTTATTTCGTACATAAGTTTTCAACACTTTCATGTATCGTTCAAAAGGATACATCCACCTCAAATAAACAGGTCCACAAAACTCAACTTCTCTTACGAGATGCACTACAAGGTGTACCATAATTGTGAAGAATGATGGAGGAAAATACTTCTCTAAGAGGCATAGAGTGACAACGATATCCTCTTGCATACCCTTTAACTGAGATGAATCGATCGCCTTGCAACATATAGCATTAAAAAAGAAGCATAGGCGAGTAATTGCAAGTTTTACATGTTTGGGTAAAATATCACGAATGGCTATAGATAATAATTGTTGCATAAGAACGTGATGGTCATGCAACTTAAGTCCGTAAAGTTTCAAATCTGTGAACGACACTAAACTTTGAATGTTCGATGAATAACCTTTAGGTATTTTAATTTCTGATAGTACCTTAAAAAAGTTCAATTTCTCAGCTCGTGTTAATGTATAACATGCGAGAGGTAAAAATACTTTTTTCTCTCCTACTTGAGGGGCTAACTCTGATCTAATGTTCAATTCCACCAAATCTAATCGAGTCTTTATTCCATCTTTTGTTTTACCAGGAATATCAAGCAATGTGCCAATAAGATTTGCACATACATTCTTTTCAATGTGCATCACGTCTAAACAATGTTGAACGTAAAGATACTTCTAATATTCTAACTCGAAAATAATAGATTTTTTTCTTCCATTAAGTTGAAGTGTTATCTCCACTATTCTTTTCTTTGATACTTTTCTTACTAAATGAATATTGATACTTACTTGTTTCTGCAAGAATTTCTTCCCACTCAATGGTTCTGGACCAAATTCTAATTCTTGTGCGCCATTAAAAGCTTTCTTTTTTTTCCTATATGGATGATGGTGGGGTAGAAACTTGTGATGCCCGAGATATGCCATCCTCTTCCCTTTTGGTAAATAAGTGCATGAAGTATTCTCTCCACAAATTGGACATGCATGATACCCTTTAACCGTACAACCACACAAGTTACCATACGCTGGAAAATCATTAATGGTCCATAATAAAATGGCTTTAAGAATGAAACGATGTTCTTCATATGCATTGTAACATTCTACCCCATCTTTCCAAAGATTTTTCAAGCCATCTACTAAAGGAGCTAAATAAACATCTATGTCATTTTTCAGTTGTTTAGGACCATATATTAGTGCAGTCAACATCAAAAATTTCCGCTTCATGAACAACCATGGAGGTAGATTGTATGTCACTAACATCACTGGTCAACAACTATATCTACTACTCAGATCTCCATGTGGATTTACCCCATCTATCGAAAGAGCAAGACGAAGATTTCTAGGTTCTGACCCAAACTCTGGCCACAAATTGTCTATTTTTTTCCACGATAGGGCATCTTTGGGATGTTTTAATAAACCATCTGTTTCTTTTTTTTTAGCATGCCATGTCAATAAACTTGCTGTCTCTTTACTTCGAAATATTCTTTCAAATCTTGGAATTGGGGGCAATTACCACATGACTTTTGCTGGGATATTTTTAGCCCTTTCGTTTAAATTTTTTTGAAGCTTCCATCTTGACGTACCAAAAATGGGGCATACATTTGTATTAGAGAGTTCTTTTCTAAACAAGCGACAATCATTTCTACATGCATGAATCTTCTCGTACTTCATTCCAAGACTACCCAACATCTTTTTTGCTTCATAAGTAGAAGTTGGAATTTCATTAGGACTAGGTAATATGTCATGAATTAATTCCAACAACTCAGTGAAACTCTTATCACTCCATCCAAATTTAGCTTTTAAATTATATAACTTTACCAATGTAGATATTTTAGAAAAAGTTTTAAAATTTGGGTACAATGGTTTCTTCGCATCATCTAATAATTCTTCAAAATTATCGGATTTTTCACTAAAATAGTTATTGTATACAGCCTCAAGCATTCCAATTGTGTCATCAACATCAACATCATCCTCATCAGCTTCGTCTCTTTCACTAGTAGACACATTGTCATTGTTCCTCTTAATCGGTAATGATTCAGCATGAAAAATCCATGTCTGATAACTTTGACCTATACCATTAAAAAATAAGTGTTCTCTTATTTTGTTCACATCTAGAATCTTTGCATTAACACACTTCAAACATGGACAACTCATGACATTCGGTATATTTGAATGTTGTAGACCATTTTTAATAAACACCTCGACTCCTAAACCATACTCAGCTGACATTCTATTCATTTTCATCCATGACTTATCCATGATTGTAAAATATGCAACTTCAACAAATTTAGAACAACTAGACTTTTAAGGTAAGCATCTTATAAATATTACCTTGTCCTTGTTATTAATGTTGTTATGAAGTCCTTTTTGTGTTGGGTGCACTTTCTCCACTTGTCAACCTTCTTAAAACACATCTAATGCAATCTTCCTATCTTCCCTCCAAATACCCAAGAATCAAAATTTAGCCTTACACGTCAAACTTGAACCTAACAAATGAAAAACTTCACTCAACACCACACAACAACTGACAGTGAATTCTAAGCTAAAGCCAATGGGAGGTAAGGACTCTAAACGGTAACATATGGAGTTGACAAGCATGAACCATTAACCACGTTACGTATAAATTTGATCAACGGAAGAGAAAAAAGGCTTACTGCACGAAGCTACAAAAGATTAACGAAAATAATGTTCCTTACTAAAGTACAGGATAATCAGTGCCTTAATTTCTTATTTTCTTATACATGAACCATATTGCTCAACTTGAATAACAACAAGATAGAGGATCAAAAGATGGATTGGTCAGATATAAAGAGTTATTAAACCATTTGTAAATTATAAATAAATGTAAACACATGAAAGTTTCCAGAATATATAGTGGATGAGTAACAGAACAACTACTAGGTTGTATATGCCATTGAGATTCAAAGACGTTTATGAAATTTAGAGGATGAAAGGACTCTTCAAGGAGAGAGAGAGTTCAGTTAATCTCCAATGCCCTGAAGAAAGCAACATAAACATGGATAACACATTGGTCTGCTTAGTTCGACTATTTTTAGAACATTTGTTCAGCCTTTCTTTCATTCATCGTGATTCATGACACTGTTGTTTGTGTAACAATGCACCGTCTAATGAAGTCTGAGGTTGAATGGTTAAAAATTCAAAGTTTATGAATCTACTCTAAAGATAAACCCAAAATTTCCCAAATGGATACAACAAGACAAGCTACTCTTTTGGTGGTTATTAGGTTCGATGAAAAAATAAAAAGTTGTTCAAATATTCAACTATCAAATGACAGAGGAAGAAAACCCCACCTGTAGGCAAACGAAAATGTTGTTCAAATATACCTGCGATGGAGAAGCTTGGATGACGAGCTCGTTTTCGATGACTGCCCAATGACCACCCGATGAAGACAACCCCACTTGAAGGCAAACAGCTGAACAACAGCTATTGAGAGAGGAGAAAGTTTGTTTGGGTAGGCAAACGGTCGATCGAGGGTCGCAGTACTTTTGGTAAAGTGAGAGAGCTGAGAGATGAAATTTAGGGCACGCGCGTGCGAGAGGGAAATGAAAATTTTGATAAATTTGAAAAAAAAAATGGGAGGCCTTCAATGTCGGTTTTAAATCGACATTGTAGGCCATCTTCAATGTCGATTTAAAACCGACATTGAAGATTCGTTTTTTTCAACCGACATAATACATCCGATAATACTATTTTCAACCGACATTGAAGCCCGAATTTCTTCTAGTGTTCCTTTCCCGTTTTTTAGGCTAATCATCTCAGTCCATTAATTTTTGGTGAATGTACATGAGATGTATGTTTAAGTTATATGTCATATAGTATACCATATAGTTTTAAATCCTACCATAGGTTATGCATTCACCATGCATCATCTCTATATTGTAAGAGTCATGATATAGTAGTTTGCATGATTAATCTACTTTAAAGCATGCTCATGCATCATATAATGTAAGAGTTATATTTATGCATGCATTAAGCATATTCAGGCATCATCTTTATATTATAAATATTATAGTATAAAGGTGTATGGAAGCATGTATGCTTCGTTCATTACATTTTATATAAGAGTTATATATAGTAATGAATGGACATTGCATGAAGCATGATATATAGGTTAATTTATAAGAGTTATAAATACCTAGTCTAGCTTAGTAATGTGGATGATTTTGGATGTTTCTTTTATAAGAGTTATAATGGAAATTAGAACTAAAATCAATAAGAAAGACATGCATGCAAACTTAGGTTGAATCATGTTTTAAAAGAGTTTTAAAATTTAACTGAGATAGACATAAGATCACGGTTTTAATGAGATTAGAAACCTAAGTTTAATCTTTCAATCAGTTTAATAGGATTAAATTGACTAATAAAAGATTAAATATGTACCAAATCTATCTATAAGGGACCTTTTGTCTAAGACGGGTTCTGTCTAGGCTGGAGTACTTAAGCTGATGGAAACGGAACACTCCTACCTGGGAACCTACCTGGAAAGGTGAATTAGATAGATTTGATGCATGCATGCAAATTTGATGATAATCTATTAAAGTGTTTAATGGGACTTGATTCGAACTTGTTTAATGATCAAAAGCAAGAGTTGTTTTTTTTAGCAAATTAAACTCACACTTGGATAAAATCAGTAGTCGGATTGTCTAAGTTAATGAATCCTTAGGTAGAACATTCAATGGAAGGTACTTGGGGTATATGATACTTCACTTAAACCTCTTCACGTTTCTCCCTAATGTCCACACCATGAGATCTATCCTCGGCCTCAAGGTACCCTGGGAGTGTCCCCCTAAAGTATGGTGTTTGAATAGGTCAATACTAAGGTGAATTGAGAGAATATTCATAGTAAGTGGGAGTGGGACGTGTGATAACATATTTCACGGTCTTTCTCATTCGATTGGATAATGTTTTATGCATCGCCTTGAGACACCTTGGGAGTGTCCCCCTAAAGGATGGCAGTTTTGCACAACTCTTTATCTCATCTCCTGTATAGGATAAGGTTCGTTTAGTCTCTTTTCCTAATCTACTTTTCCCTACGGTGGGCACATTGGGCAGGATTCTAGGGCCTAAAATGAGGGGTTAGACTTACGCGAAATTTTTAAAGGTTAACAGTTCTGGACCGAAAAATGGTGACTGTTAGAGTCAGTTACAAGAGTTGTTTCTGTTTAATGGTTGAGAATGTCTCATTTCAATGAAGAGGCACTTGATTACCCCACTGGTGACTTTTGTCCTGCCTCGCTGGGGCACCATTGAAAAATAGATGTCACTTAGGGTACAATAGGACATTTTTGCTAAAACTAAAATTGGTGTTAAAAGTAGTAATGTATAGACTTTGACAGTAATGTTGTGCTGAACAAAGTTTATTATACCCTTACAACTCTCCTTAATGAGTTGCATACATTCCAATCCTTACTGAAAAGCAAGGAGAAAAAGGTTGGTGAGGAAAATGTTGCTTCATCATCTAAAAAGTTCCATTGGAGTTCGACCTCCGGAATAAAGTCTGCACCTTCTACTTCCAACACTACTAAGTGGAAGAAGAAGAAGGGTGGTAAGGGGAAAGGGAAGGCACCGGCTAACCCACAAGCTGCCACACAGTGGGTAGGCGACAAGTGTCGGTTGTAACCAGGATGGGCGCTCGAAGTGGAACTATCCTCGCTGGTTAAAGGAGAAGGAGAAGGCTAAGGCCAAGGCATAACAAGATAAATGTGATTTACTAATTTTGGAAACTTGTTTAGTGGAAAATGATGATTTTGCCTGGATTATAAACTCTAGGGCCACTAATCTTGTTTTTTCTTCTTTTCAAAGGATTAGATCCTAGTGGAAACTTGAGGCTGTTGAGATAACGATGCGAGTAGGCACCGAGCACATCATCTCAGTTGCACCAGTGGGAGGGCTCCAGTTGAATTTACAGAATAATTTATCATTTTGAATTATGTATATATAGTTCCTGAGTTAAAGAGGAATTTGATTTCTGTAAAGTGTTTGTTTGAATGTAAATACTCTCAACTTTTCGGTGAACAAAGTGTTTATTCTGAAAGATGGTGTTGAGATTTGTTCAGCAAAAGTAGAAAACAATTTGTATGTGCTAAGGCCATTAGCAACAAATTTCCTCCATAACATAGAGATGTTTAAAATTGTCATAACTCAAAATAAACAACTTAAGGTTTCTCCTAAGGAAAATGCCAAACTTTGGCACCTTCGATTAGGGCACATCAATCTCAATAGGATTGAGAGGTTGGTGGAGAATGGATTTCTAAGCGAGTTAGAGGAAAATTCTTTATCTGTGTGCGAGTCATGCCTTAAAGGCAAGATGACTAAAAGACCTTTTACTGTAAAAGGTTATCGAGCCAAAGAGCCTCTAGAGTTAGTGCATTCAGACCTTTGTAGTCTGATGAATGTGCGAAACCTTCAGGACTTGCAAAATTCATGGATCATATGTAATAGTGTTGTTACAGTCTGGATCTTGAATGCTTTGTCAAAAGAGATAGTTGCTAACATTAATTTCTCTAATTCAGCAAGGGATATTTTTCATGATCTTCAACAGTGTTATTAGCATAAGAATCGTCCACGCAATTTCTAGCTTCATCGTGGCCTTTCTAACCTAGTTCAAGATCAAAATTCTATAACTACTTACTTTTCAAAATTGAAGAATATCTGGAATGAATTGGCCTCTTATCATCTTGTTTGTTCTTGTGGCCGATGCATATGTGGAGGCATCAAGGATTTGCTCAATCATTTTTAGATTTAATACGTTATGGCATTTCTCATGGGATTGAATGGTTCGTTTTCTCATATCCGTACTCAATTGTTAGTGATGAAGCCTAAACCTTCCATTGAACGAGCGTTCTCTTCAGTTGCTCAGGTGGTTGAACAACGTTCTGCGACCATTCCTATATCTCTCAACAACGTTATTTGGTTTCAACAATGCCACTCTTTTGGCAAAGGCTTCCACTTCTTCTTCTTCCACAAGTTCTACTTTCGCTCCTGAGAATTCTCTATCGAAGAAGAAAAAATGGCTTGTATGTACTTATTTCAACATATCTAGTCATATTATTGACCAGTACTACGAACTCCATGGCTATCCGCTTGGATATTGTCAATCAAAAAATGCGGCTAAAGATTCTCGACAATCAGATTCTTCTCTGACTTATTTGTCTGATTCTTCCATGATGCTTACTTCTGAACAATGTGAAGGACACTTGGCCATGTTACAATCTCATCTCTTAAAAACTAAGTCTGCATCTTTAGAAGTTTCATCCTATGCCTCTAGTTCTAATCATGTTGTAGGTATCTGCAGTTACTCTTCTTCAATTTCTACTGATGTTTGGTTCTTAGATTTAGGCAGCTCAGCACATATATGTTGCTCAAGAGATTATTTTACACATTTATCCCCTGTTTCTGGAATGACTGTCTTGTTGCCTAATCATGATTGAGTCACTGTAGATTTTGTTGGTGATATCCACATTTTTCCTGATCTCCTTCAAAATGTGTTATTTGTGTTAGCATAAATTCCTTATATCTATATTGAATAGATAAACCCTAGGATCATTCATGTCAAATTGTCAAGAATAACATACCGGATTCCATTGCAAAATTGATGATAGCTTCAAGATGATGATGGATGACTATGATCTTCCTCAACCAAAACTTCGAATGCCCTTAGTGGGATCTCTCTCTAGATGGGATTCATGAAAGTCTGAGTGCTCATATTATTTTGGTATATCAGGGACCATAGCCCTAAGGTCTCTTTAGGGTTCCCATTAAACCCTAATTAACTAGAAATGGGCTTCTACCCATTAAGTCCATACTCAATTAGGAATTTAGGGCCTTAATTAATTAGATCACATAATAGGGTCCAATCTAATAAAATAACCCAATGTGATAAATTATTAATCCACATACATAGCCCATACTTTAATTAAACATATTATTATTTAAATATATCTAACAATCTCCCACTTGAACTATGTCTATGTACCTAATATAATTAAATCACAAAAACCTTAAGTGCACATAAACAAGTTATTTCAATAATAGAATTCCCCTTTAGTTCAATCTGGTCCATCTTCTATATTAGCATGGAATCAAGGCGGCTTTCGTCACTACCCTTGTAACTAAACCTTCCATGATCACCAATTCCAATACATTCAATGACATAGATCAAGTATGGATGGATAGCATGGAAACTACATGCAAAGTGATCTGGATCATGCCTGTTTCCAACTGGTCCAAATTCCTTAATGAGAACATTATAAAAAAAACTTTATGCTAAACTGCATGCATGATAAACAAGTTCAGATAATAAAACATAAACCATCAACTTTATTTTATATAGAAAATAAACAAAATAAGGTCAAAGAACATCCTCAATAATAAACTCCCACTAAACCATGGAATCAGAAAAGTGACTAACACCCATGTGAGAGACATGCTCATGAAAAACTTTAGATGGTAAACCTTTAGTCAATGGATCTGTCACCATAGAGTTTGTTCCTATGCGTTTTATTGAAATTTGACCATTCTGAACTCTTTCTTTAACAATCAGAAACTTCACGTCTACATGCTTTGACTTCGTATTGATTCAGTTGTTGTTGGAATACATCACAACCGGCTTATTGTCACAAAATAATTTTAGTGGTTTTTCTATGCCAACCACTATCCGCAGCCCAGTGACAAAATTTCGCAATCATATTCCATGATTGGATTCCTCATAACATGCTATAAACTCTGCAGCCATGGTAGAAGAAGCCATAAGTGTTTGTTTAACAGTTTTCCAGGATACAACTCCTCCAGCCAATATGAAGATATAGTCTGAAGTAGATCTCAAAGTGTCTTGACATCCAGCATAATCAGAATCAGAATACCCAATGATCTCCAAAACTTCTGATTTCCGATAAGTGAGCATATAATCTTTTGTTCTTTGTAAATACCTCATAACCCGTTTGGCTGCTTTCCAATGATCCATCCTTGGGTTACTCAAATATCTACCTAACACTCCAACTATGAATGCAATATCTGGATGCGTACATACTTGAGCATACATTAGACTTCCAATGGCCGATACATAGGGAACTTTCTGCATCTCCTTAGTCTCGAGTGTGGTCTTGGGGCATTGACCTAAATGAAATTTATCATCTTTAGCGATCGGGGTATCTCCCGGCGCACAGACTTTCATGCCAAATCTACTCAAGAT
>NC_143488.1:73171-96944 GCF_027475165.1 Benincasa hispida
CACGATCTCCAACACTATCGGTCTTCTCCAAAATGGAAACCGGTAAAGGTAAATTTGTATTCATTTTTTAACAATTTATGTTCATTCGACTTCTTTATAAAAATTTAACAATTGTTTTCAACTTTATATGCAGTGCCCTCGTCAATTAGATTCTGTAGGATGCGGGTACTTTGTGCAAAAATATATACATGAAATAGTGCATAATCCTACTACTCCCATTAATAGCCTCGTACGTAAATTATTTATTTTTTATATAGTGCTAGATTTAATTTAATAAATGGATATAAACTTATGTTGAGTTTATCTTTTTTTTTTTTCCTTTTTGTAGTTCAATACAAAAGATGCATATACACAAGGAGAGATCGACGTAATTCGGACCCAATGGACAAGTTTTGTTGTCCGATTTGTGTAAGGATGTAATTCTTGTTTTTTTTTTTTTTTTTTTTTTTGTCTCAATAGAATGTAAATGCTAGCTTAGAATGAATTTGTGGATAAATTCATAGGTGGAAGACATGATCTGTTTTTTACAGGAAGTTGTATTCTAGTATTGTGATTCTTGTTTATTCACGGAATTAGTATTAGATATTTGTGAATGAGAAAAATGATGGCTTGGTGTAAATATTCTATGAAAGTCTGGTTCTGGTTGGCTTGGTGTAAGTATTCTATGAAACTCTGATTCTGGTATTGTGATTCTTGTTTGTGGATGAATTCATAGGTGGAAGACATGATCTGTTTATCATTGAAAACTGTATTTATGGTATTGTGATTCTGGTTTATTCATGGAATTAGTACTAGATATTTGTGAATGAGAGAAATGATGGCTTGGTGTAAGTATTCTATGAAAGTCTGGTTCTAGTTGGCTTGGTGTAAGTATTCTATGAAAGTCTGGTTCTGGTATTGTGATTATTGTTTATGGATAAATTCATAGGTGGAAGACATGATCTGTTTATTATTGGAAGTTGTATTCATGGTATTGTGATTATGGTATTGTGATTCTTGTTTATTCATGGAATAGTACTACTTGATATTTGTGAATGAGAGAAATGATGGCTTTGGTGTAAGTATTCTATGAAAGTCTGATTTTGGTATTGTGATTCTTGTTTGTGGATAAATTCATAGGTGGAAGAATATTGATGGGCTCGCCATGCAATTTTTTTAATACTATTTAATATAAAACAATGACGGATATTTCCTGACCCAACACAAGACATATATTGTCATTTTTAACTTATTTGACCAAAAAAATTGATTCGGCAATGGAATTTAAAAAAAAGGGATAGATTCGGGCTTCAATGTCGGTTAACAATTAAAAAAAAGGCTTTAATGTCGGTTGCAACAAACATTAAAGACCTTTAATCACTAAAGACCTTTAATGTTTGTTGCAAGACTTTCAATATTGAGACTTTCAATGTCAGTTGCAACCGACATTGAAGGTTGCAATATTGGTGTTACTGAAGGCCTTTAATATCGGTTTAAAACCGACAATAAAGGTAGCCGACATTAAAGGACTTTAATAACATGACCTTTAATGTCAGTTGCCAACCGACATTAAAGGTCGAATTTCTTCTAGTGGAAAACTATTTATTACATAAACCATCGAGTAAACCGGTTCAAAATGACGAACCGAGTCTTGAACTGCCCGGGTGAAGCTTTGCTATCTTATCGTGTACCTTTTCCTTGTGATCATATAGTAAAGTTGGTCGAGTAACCACGATCGTGTAACAACAATTGAGTACCTTTGACTATGCGATGAAGCATGAAGGCCAGTCGATCGTGCAACACACTGAGTATAAATGTGAGGCTAAATGATCGTGTAGACGACAACTATGTGCTGAAGCATGATCGTCTAGACGATCGAGGAGGGAGCGTCGTGTATCAATTTAACAAGTGATCGTGTAGCCAGTGACTATACGATGAAGCATGCTGGCCTACACGATTTTTAGTGCGCTCGCCTACCATGCAACGAGTATCCCATACTCAATGATCGTTTACCCCCATCTTTTACACGATCGAGTAGCCAATGCAAACCGATTGAGTAAACGTTTTACTAGTTCGTTTAGCCTCAGCCATACCATCGTTTAGTAAATGTTACACGATTAAGTTAGAACTTTTCTACTTAATCGTTTAGCCATATCTAAACGATCGTTTAGCCTGGGTACACGATTTAACCAACTCTTGGTCTTCTTCTTCCTCGATGTAAACTGCATCTCCATGCCCTGAAGCTTCATCATATGCGACTCTTACAGACTCAAACTCTTTGAATTACAGACTCGATAGCAAGTTAATATGCCCAAAAACACAGGGACCCTTACAATTAACCTTGAAATGTAAAAGAAAGCAACAACCAGAAACTCCATTAATCCACATCCACAAATACATTTAACACTTAAACATAATGTAGATATGTTTAAAAGCCACCAAGAATGTAAATGCAATTCAATACATCAATGGATTTGGAATAACAGAACAACCTAGCTCATACCAATTGAAGGAACTCTTATTCAAGAAAACCAATGAGCAGAAGCAAGATTTTTCCATGCCCATTGTAAAAGAATAAATGCATTAACAAACATACAAGAACAATTATGTAGAGAAAATTAAAGCATGCTATCTCAACTTAAATACAAAGGGAATCGAGAGACATACCTTTGAAGAACTTTTCTTCAAGTATTCCTTCGATCTACACTGGTCAAATGTCCCAGCAAAGTCTCAATGATCACGAACGTAACGAACACCCAGTGTAATCACGAACTGTCTGATCCTCAAACGACAACCCTTAACATTACCACTCGGTTACCTTGGTATTCACGAAGTGAGAATCCAGGAGATGTGGGCTCTGTGTGAATTTGGTAGAGGGAAGGAGGATTTATACGATCGAGCTACATGGTTGAGTAAGTGGGAGAAAGGTTTAGTCTATCGTATAGACAGTGGGTACTCGATCGTCCCGTAACGAGGAGCATCTGTCTAGAAAACTCTCGCTCTAGTCGCAATCGTCTAGCAAACTCTCGCTCAGTCGTTTAATCTCTCGAATGGGCTATCGTATAGCTTTTTTTGTTCGATCGATTAGTAGTCCGATAATGCAATCAACTTAAAAAATCGAAAACTCTTTTCATTTTATTCTTCAGTTATTAAAACTAAAAATAACCTCCCACTTGCACGGTTAATGGAGAAAAGAAATAAACAACCAAAACAATTATCTCATAATTGTTTTATTATAAATAAATATTATAACTAACTTATCATATTATATTTATAACCTATAGTTTTAAAATCACATCATATGTAATATTTAAACCATAGTTCTTTTCTCCTTTATTTAATATAAATCATATTTATATCCATTCCTCCAATTAATGTATCTAATACATCAAGTCAATTATATCACAGACAATTGAACAAATTTAATTATATCATATATAATCAAATTTCCTTTTGTTAATTTGAACACTTCAAATTAACCCTCAAACTAACCCAAAAACTGATTCTCAAATTGAATCCGTTGAGCTGGGGACCTTATGGACGTGTAGCTTGAAGCTCCAATGGTACATGAATAACTGACTAAACTCTTTAATCACGATATCGGCCATCTGTTAACTGTCAGACACTTCATTAAAGACCGACAGCTGCATTCTTCACACTACAAATATATTTTTGCATCCATTGGATATAACCAATCAACAGTATGATAACCCTTCACAGATCGCTCGTAAGTACAGTTGGGTCAATTTACCGTTTGCCCCTATAGTTATATCTAACTCCTTAAGTACCACTAATTCCTCTAATAAACAATACATCATAGTCCTATTATGAGTGAACACTTCTCGGGCCATGAGAAAGTGTGTGGCACCACATCGTTCAAGCCTTAGAATTAGCCCTCAAGGGAGCGATCTATCTACTTACTCCTGTTTCAGGGAATGAGTGAATTCCGTCTTTTGTAGCTGAGTTCCCAACTCCCCAATCAGACGAATCCTCAAAGTGGTAGGTTTGAGTCAGTAATCTGGCCACTCGCACCCATACAAATCAAAGAACCGCGCTCATAGGCAGGAGTTCCCAATTCACTCCGGATTAAGGTCATGTGACCTATGGTTATCCTAGTGAAATGAAAGTCTCTATCATGAACGACGTTATATAATGAGACTAAACATTTCGTGGTCAAGTCTTATACAAACTCCTTTATATAGGATACCCCCACCCACATGTCTCCACAAGAATGCTCAGGATCAGACCATCTGTAGCACTTTACAACACTTGTAACATCTACAAAGCGGTCGTATCCGTAGTTTTATCTTATAATGAATTGAGTTCAACTCTACAAGTGGGTTATATTTTTTTAACAAAAGAGGAACCATATTATGAAAAGTCTGCAAAACAGACTTGGCATAGGGCTATATCACTATGAAATCAGAAGTTATTGCTCTAGAACTAGTAGGATAGGAGGGCGTGAAGGCTTAGAAGCTTAGAGGATGGGTAGAATGCCAAGACAGAGCATAGTTCAAGTAGCAAAGCTAATACTAAGTCTCAAAAAGAGAAGGGAAAGGCACAACCCTCGAAGTAGTCATGGAAAGATGTAAGAAGGGTAGAATGCCTAGACATGGCACTGTTTGGTGAGCCTTTTCTCATATAATTAGGCCTTAAAGTTAGATTTGATACTAAAAGAAAATAGAAAACATTAATATTTTCTTAAAAGCCTAAGGTTGATTTCCATCTTCCACTTTGCACCGTCTTGCAAGATTTGGTAAGATTTAGAGAAGTCATAAGAAAAACATTATAAAGTTAAAGGTGAAATTAATTAATACCTGTTATTGCGATACGATTGACTAATTTTATTATACGTTAAATTTAGACAACATATCTTTGCATTATGTGTTGCTTTGTGTTAAGTATCTTGTGCTATCTCCTTGCTGATTCTGCATGATTTTTTCTTTATAAGTTGGAATGTGTTCTTTTTCTTTTCTTTTTCTTTTCCCAATTTTTTTTATTTACTTTTCTTTTTATTTTTTTTGATTTTCTTTATTGTTCTTATAGATAATATTTAATTTCCTTGGAAGATTCTTTAAGGTTGTTCCGATGAACTATATGTTGTGCTTATTGGTTTCTGTTTAGGATTAACCCATTCGAATTAGAAGAGTGTGCGTATTAAGGGTTTTGAGTTTAGAGATTCCATGTCTAAAAGAATTTTTTGCACTGTTATTGAGCATTATATACTTTTCCGTTAAGGGTATTATCGACAGTCAATTAGACTAGATTGAATTGTTGTTGAGTATAGTAAATCACTTAGGGATCAAAAAGTAAGATCTCGAGACAAGTAGTTATTATTGTATTGAGAGGATTTCAATCAAAACTCAAGAGAAGCGTGTATGTAGAAGTGAGGGGAGCTCAAACTTAAGGGAACATAAGTTGAAACGGAAGTAAGCTTTATTTGAGATGTTGAAGAGGGAGTCTATCAGTTAAAATCTCCGTTTAATTGCTTGACTCTTTATTTAGTGAAGTTTCTTTTCACCTGACATACAATCTCTTGGAGTAGGTGACATTGTACTGACCTAGGTTATCAATCTTTGAGGTACTCTAACTTTGTTCAAATTGTTTGTTATTAAGTTATTTAATTCGTTAGTTATATCTTGTTACAACATTGTGTCTCTGGCTTTTATATAATCAATGTTAGATCTTTAATTTTTCAATATCCATCGTCAGCTAAGTTTAATTACTCTAATCTATTTTCCTACCTTCGTGTTAGCTAAGACAATGTTTTTTCATTAGATTAAACGATATTTGCATGTTTTCTTATAATTAGGCTATCGGGGGTAAAATAGCATATTGACCCAGTCGTTATTATGAACAACCTGTGAAGGGTCAACTTACTAGTGATGGTTAAATCATGTGGACACAAATATATCTACAATGAGGAGAGTTAAACTATCGAGCTATAGTGCCGTGACTTGGTAGTTAACGAATACTGATTAATTTGGTCTAAAGAGTTTTAGCCACTTATATCATTGGAGCTCATGATCCGTAGGTCAATAAGGTCCCTCTACTAGCTCGTATAACATGAACACCTTGAATTAATAAATTGAGTAAATTTGGAATGATATCAATTTGAAATGTTCAAATTTAATTTCAATTTGAAAATGTTCAAATTGAAATTAGGGTTTAAATTTGAATAAGTTCAAATTCAAATTAGGGTTTATATTCGATATAATTAAGGTTTAATTTGTTGAAATTAAATGAAATTGGAGAGTTTACAATATTTAAATAATGATTTGAATATTAATTACATGGATATGATTCATGTTTAAAAGTAGATATATGATTAATTTAATATGTTTAATTAATTAAAAAACAAATTAATTTCCAATTTTAAATTCAATTTAAGAAATTGGATTTTGTAATTTTAGATTTGATTAATTGAGAATTAATTAAGTCACATTTTGATGAATTGCAGAATTAATTAAAAGAAATTAATTTGAAAAAAAAAAAGAGAAAGTGGGGATTTCTCTTTACTCAAGCATGGGGTGGTTCTCATGCAATGTGGGACTTTGGTCGCATTCCCAACAATCGTCCCCTCGAACAAAGGACCACCAAGCCTCCAGTCATCCATCTGTCTATCTCACATCTAGGCTAACTTCTTCACCCGAGCATACCACCTATCCAATAGAGTTCAACCACGGATCACACACCTTTGTTCGGCACTGAGGATGCTCACTTATATACCCACGATCCTCCTCTTATCAACCAATATGGGACTTTGGTCGCATTCCCAATAATCCTCCCTTCGAACAAAGGACCAACAAGTCTCTAGTCATCCATCTGTCTATCTCACATCTAGGCTAACTTCTTCACCCGAGCATACCACCTATCCAATAGAGTTCAACCACGGATCACACACCTTTGTTCGGCACTGAGGATGCTCACTTATATACCCACGATCCTCCTCTTATCAACCAATATGGGACTTTGGTCGCATTCCCAATAATCCTCCCTTCGAACAAAGGACCAACAAGTCTCTAGTCATCCATCCGTCTAACTCATATCTAGGCATAAAAAGTTCAACCACGGATCAAACCATGACTACTTTCGAGGCTCCACTTTGGTGGCATTCCCAACAATCCTCCCCTCGAACAAAGGATCACCGAGCCTCCAATCATCCATCCGTATAACTTATATCCTTTTCACCCGAGCATACCACCTATCCAACTATCTCCACATTAGTATGATATTGTCCACTTTGGGTATAAACCCTCATGGCTTTGCTTTTGGTTTCACCCCAAAAGGCCTCATACCAATGAAAATAGTCATTCTCACTTATATACTCACGATTCTCCTCTTATCTAACCAATGTGGGATTTTGGTCGCATTTCCAACAAATATCTACTTGATGGCAAACATGATTCTTAGGGATTGCACATATGCCACATTTGCAAAGTTTGAAAAGTGAAAGACAATTGCTAAACCCTAAACTTATTTAGCTACCCATTACAATTTCCCTTTCTAAAAACTATGTTTTTTTTTAAATCTTTATTTTCAAAACTTGACTTGATTTTTAACCATATTGGTATAAAACAAATAACAAAGTCACAATGCAAGATAAAATTTAGAAGTGACCGGGAATTTAATTATAAACTTGATTTTCAAAAATAAAAAGCCAAATGGTTACCAAATGAGAATTGAAATAGAAATTTATATATTTTTAAATACTTTCTAAGCTTTTAAGTATAAGCAGATCAATAGTCTTCTTCGTACTTTTTTATTGAAAAAGTAATATTATTTTAGAAGTGTGTAAAATCAAAGGGGTAGATTGACAAAATAAAGCATGTATGGCCCAATCAATTTTTCTCATATAAATGTAATCCAATTTGTTTATCATTTAAAAATCAATTCGAATTCCACATTCATTATAGCAGTTCGACAATGATCAAACAAAAACAAACTTCATTACATAAATAATTTGCATAGATTGATAATCAATTTGAATTCTACATTCATTACATAGCAAGACCCTACGGTTCAAAATGACCGAGAACAATTTGTTTAAAATGTTGAGGATCCCATGAAAAAGAAATCAAGGGAATCTATAGGTGGTTACTCCTAATAATTTTTTACATTTAATTGATTTTAAGATGACTGAACCCATCTTATTTAATAAAATTAATAGAAAAAACAAAATAAAGTATGGTCCAATCAATTTGTCACGATACACCCAAAACGATACAATACGGTAATTCAAATTTAACTTTGAATCGTTGTTTCGAATTTGACATTCATTAAAAGCAACTTCAACATATATTTAGAAAACAACATCAATTCTCGATCTCTTACCCAATGTTTTTATTTTTGTTGACATAATAAGAATATTGGGTTCATTACTTATAAAAGGGATTCTCAATTCTTATTTGAGATGGAGTTTTTGAGTGCATATCCACCATCATAACCTCCTTCTTCTCCACTTCCTTTGCTATTATCATATTCTCCTCCATGCACTCCTCCATTACCATAACCACCACTTCCACTACTACCACCATGGCCTCCTACTCCATAGCCACCGCCAACTCCTCCACCACTCCCATACCCATTGTCACGTGCTCCGTACCCACGTGAGTCTCCATAGCCATTGTCACGTGCTCCATATCCACGTGAATCTCCATAGGCATTGCTAGACTCAGGACCTCCTTTACTTCCATAACCCACTCCATGATCTCTTCGTTGGTCATATCCATTGGCATTTCCATATCCTGAACCTCCAAGGGAAGGGCCATAACGATAGCCTCCACCGCCATTGCTACCATAACCATCACCATGTCCTCCTACACCTCCATATCCACCACCATTACCATATCCAACCCCACGATCATCATTTCCATCTCTATATCTAGGATTATGTTCTCCACCACCTTCGTATCGTCCGGAACCTCCAAGAGCAGAGTCTCCAATTCCATATCCTCTATTGGAGCCTCCACCATATGAATTATCATAGGATCCATCACGATGGCTAGGATCGTACCCTACTCTTGGACTAGGACGATCATAATCGTAATGACGAGTACGTGGATCATAATCAAGAAGAATTCTGGCAGCCGAAGCTAAGCCTAAACTCACAAAGAGAAGAAAGCCAAAGCACAAAACTCTAGGGATAGCCATAGCCAAATGGATAGGAATGCCTAGAATGCATCCATCCATCACCTTATATAGAAAACGAGGATGCCTTAGCTTCTCTATAGTGTGCTAGCTTAGTGGTTATTAAGGAGGGGCAGATGCAAAAAAAATTATTAATTTTGGATATGCAGCTCAAACAAGGTTCAAGAGGCAAGCACTACAGTGTGCTTTTGCCTATGTCATTAACCTCAAAAGTAAGATTATAATTGGAACTAGAATCACATCAATACCTGCCTTTGGATCCCATCTTCCACTTGCACTACCATTTTGCTAGATTTTAGTAAACTTTACACAAAAGCGAAGAAAAAAAACTTAAAATGTAATGTGAAAATAGTGTTATTTAATAATTGATTCAAAACTGAATGATTTGAACTTTTGACCTCTTAGTCAATATTTTTAGATTTTATATTGGTTGAGATATGGCACTTTTATATTGGTTAAACTATGCACATGATCTTAATTAAGAATGTTGAGGATTACTTTTTTTTTTAGTTGCTTGGCTTGTAGTCAGGGCCAAATGTTTTTACAATTAGGTTTAACCTTCTCTTTTTAACAAATTACCTATTATTTGTAACAACTTTTAAATTTATCACAAACATATATTTTTAAGAAATTCAAATTTATACAATGTAAGCACAAGGTCGTATAACAAATTCAGACGCAACAAACCTATTTTCTATACCATATATGAACTTAATACCAACCCCAAGCCTACTAACCAAATGATCCCTAAGATTTGAAAATTTCTCAGTTAAGCAAAAATGTTATTCCTCCATATGGGACTCCCAACCTAAATTTTTCTTCATCAAGCATTATCTTGACGATAGTTCTTCACAGATATTTGCATGATTATTTAATAATGCCTATAAAATTCCACCATGTATAAAGAACACATATTTTATTAGGGTTCTGTTTCCCTTTTTCTCTTTTGTACTTAAGTTGCCATGAGAGACTGAGAGATGAAGTGGCTTCTGAAACGATTTTCCATTACTATAAAATTTATTACATATTCTTTTATGCTTCTTTGCCTAATTCTTACTTGAAAGAAACATTAAATAATTTCCCATTTGCTATAGAATATGGTGGGAGAATTGATCACATTTTTAAGATGAATCTCAAAAATATGTTTGAGACATGACTGCGATCCACCATTTTTAAACTGAGGATAAATGGATGGTTGCTGAATTGGTTATTATAATTGAAGATTATTATAGTTTGTGAATTATAATAATTTGTTGGTTATAATAGTTTGTGTATGGTTATAATATTTTAACAACCATTTAAAATATATTTTGAAAAAACGAGTTTATAAAATAAGTTGGTTTAGGATAGACACTTGAAATCAACTTTTAGAAAAATGACTTTAAAGTGTTTAATGGTTAATCTCTCCCTAATTTGTAAAATACTTAAAATTACCATAAGATCTTATTATCTAACAAATCAAACAAATTTATGTATATAAAAACTTCTTGATAAAAGTTGCCAAACACACGAATGCCTTTATTTTGAACAGTTTTTTTTTTTTTCAAAAGTATTTAAATAAAAATGAATTTTTGAATTTTTTTTCCTAAGTCAATCCAAACAGGTTTTAAATCCATGTAAGGTTATTCGTTCTTAATAGAAGGGTAACATGTACTTCTTTTTTATTTCTTATTCCTCTTCCCCTTCTTCTTTCTTTCTTCATTATTATGTCTTCTTTTCCTTTTCACTCTACTTCTCTTCTTTCTTCTTCTTCATTCTCCCTTTTCTCCCTTTCTTCTTCTTTATATTTTTCGAGGAAAAAAAAAAAGAAAATTCAACTGTTAAATTCAGTTTTGGTTGTGGATTGACAAATTAGAAAATCTAGAGTGGTCTTTCATTATTATCTATTAGAGATTTTGATGACTATATTTCTTTAAGGTTGCTTGGCTTTTGTTCTTTGGCTTGCTTTTGATTTCTCAGGAAATGTTTTACAGGATCTCTTTCAAAATTCTAATCCTACAGATAATTTCTTTCTTTATCTAGAAAATTCTGCATGTTTATTTCTCTTAGATGTTTTCCTTATATAAGTTCTATAGATTTTGAATGGGGCTAATTTCCTTTTCCATTATGCTTATTTAAGAGCAAGTTGTTTTCTTGCTAGGATTGCTGCTTTTGAGTATTTTGATTGAAGTTTTTGTTCTGTACGGTAGCCAAACAAGTGGTTGGGTATCAATCTTAGAGATGGTGAAGCAAAAAGGTTCTATAGATCTTAAGGTTTTGCTCTAGATCATTCTGAAGCTCAAATAGCTATTTTATTAAGGTTATCTTGATCTTAGGGGGAGCCTAAGGTATCATTGTTTGAGAAGAAATTCTTAAACCTAGGGGTAGTCTAAGTCATCCAGTAGAGTGATCTTCATTTGAAGGTGGAAAGATTATAGTTGAGAGTGAGTCTCACATTTAGGAGAAGCCTAAGTCACCTTGAGAGGGAGTCTTACATTTACAGGGAGTCTAAGTGTTTATTCATCGATTTAAGCTATTCGTGTGTCACTACATTTGCCACCTATTTAAAAATAAGTACAATTTTGTAGTTGCTTGACTTCCATATTAGTAAAAGTATTTTTTCTGGGCATATCATTGAACTGAGTTACCAAACATTGTGTTTTGTCTCTTAAATTTTATCTATGTGCTTTACCGTTTATCTTTGCAATTGTTGGAGTATTGTGATTTACATAGTTATTTTGTGTGAGATAACCGTAATATCAATATCTTTTTTTTTTTGACATTGTCAGAAAGAAACATTCATTATTATAATTTTTTTATGAAAACGATCAAGAGGGAATAAGAGGAAAGAAGGGAAAAGGAAAGTGAACAGGAAGTGAAAAAGAAGGATTTACAATTTGGAAGCCGGTGGCAGCGACAACCACAACCATGAAAGGAGAAAAAAGAGGGAGAGAAATAGAAAAAAACATATTTTTTAATTTTTTTTTAAAGAATTTAATAACTGAAAATCTAGGAAAATGATTTTTTTTTTTTAAAATAAAGATGGGTGCCAAGTCAACATTTTGTTAGTAATTAACAGAAAATTATCAGAGGGATCTAGAGTGGTACCAAAATATAGCAAGCGTCATGTACAAAAACTCAAGAACCTTGTTGGAGATTTCATTTGATTAGCTTTATATTTTTCTAAGGTGTTGGTTTATGTAGATATCTCAAAGTATCTTAATATCGGATTTAGACATCAGAATATTTTCCTGTAGAATATTTTTTCCTTATCTAGAAAAATCTAACAGATTAGTTTTTTCTGATATTTTCTTTTAATGAAGCATGGATTATCTTCTCTCTCTTATTTGAGAGTTATTTCCTTTTCTGAATTTGTGTATAAAAGATGTGATTTACTGAGAGTCGTTTTAAAGAAACGAATTATATTTTTGAGAGCAAGGCGATTTCTATACCTTGATCGAACTGTTCTACATTGTGTACTTGCTCATTGTTCATTATTATGCTATGCAAGTTCTTCATTCGATGATTGCAAGAGGTGGAAGATTATCATGAGAGATCATAAGCCTTAGCTGTCAGAGAAAGGATTACCAATCTCAGGGGGAGCTTAAGACTTAGCTTTAGAGAGTGAGTTCTCCATCTTAGGGGGATCCTAAGATTTATCAGTGAAGGGAGTTCACTAACTCAACGAAAAGATATCATCGTGAGAGAAGTTTCATGATTAATATCATCAAGTTTAGGGAGAATCTAAGTACATTTGAGAGTGAGTCTCACATCTAGGGGGAGCCTAGGTGACTTGAGAGTTGAACTCTACGTGAGCCATTGTAGTAGTTTATGTATTACATATAAATACTACATTGTAAATTGCTCAGTATTAGTGGATTATCTTTTCTAGGCATACTATTCCCCAGACTGTATTGGATTTGTCACATTGTGTTCGTTTAGTGTTTTGTTTATTATTACAATCTTGTTAGTGCTCTTGTTTAACATTCGAATTTGAATGACAAGTCATCTTAACAATTTTATTTAAACCTAAATGAAAATTAAACCAAACTTCATGAACTAAAAATGTATTTTTTCCCTTAAATAAATGTTAACCATGTATATATCTATATTAATAATGAAGATATATTTATCTCACAATTTTTTATATATAATATATCAAAAGGTGTGGATGTAGGAAAATTTTCGAACACTTTTGTCCCTTCTTTATTTGACGTAATTGCACAATATGTCATTATCGATTGAATATAAATAGTAAATTAATTAATTAACTGGTTGTTTTTAAATATAGAAAAATGAACCAAAATATTCCAAAATTTTAGAACTATTAATGATAGATGCTGATAGACACTGATAGACAGTGACATTGATAGACATTGATAGAATAATATCAGTGTCTATCAATGTCTATCATTGATAATTCTAAAATTTTGCTATATCTTGTAAATATTTTCCTTAATTAATCTATAATTATCAATAATAAATATATAGTTAATATTATAATGTTAGAATTAAAAAAAATTTTCCTTCCATTTACAATAGTTTAATTTTCACTTTAGCTATATTAAAATATTTGAAGATTAAAAATTTTAGAATTCAAAGAGTTATTATAACTCTCACCTTGAACTATTATAAAAACAGAGCTTTCTTCAATATTTTTCACCAACACATGGAGTTGTCATTCATTCCCCATTTTTGTTCTCTTAATTGGTTGTTCTAAAAGGATTTTCAATTTTTGAAGCATCTCAAGATATTGGTGTTATATTGAAGTTGGAAGAGATGCATGTATCGAATCAACACTACAAGAAATTTAGGTTTTAATGTCGGTTGAAAAAAATAAAAAAGAATGTATAATGTCGATTGAAAAAAGAGGATATCTTTAATGTCAATTTTAAACCCACATTAAATATTTATTTTTAATTAGACTACAATATTGACTTAAAACCGACATTGTCGGTGCCAATTTATTTTTTTTTCTCTTTAGTAAAAATATCCTCTCTTTTTCATTTCTCAATCTTTCTTCTCTTTCCTTTCTCACTTCTCTTCTCCAAACTCTCTTCCATTTGACTAAATCTAACCTTTGCTTTCTCACTTCTCTCCTCCAAACCCTCTTCCATCTGACCAAATCTCACTTCTCTCATTTCTCACTTCGTTCGTGGAGAGGTGCAGATCTCACCATCGTCAACTTTGTTTGTTTAATCTGTTCGTGGAGGTGCCAGCATTCAGATCTGCAGTCCGTTCATCGTCGATGTTCAGATATGCGGCCATGCAGTCAAATCTGAGGTTCACTTCGTCACTGGCATTAAATCTGTGGTAAGCTCGTCTTGCTCATTCGGTCAGATATGCGGTCAGCTTGTCATCAACGTTCAGACCTGTGGTCGTGCAGTCATGCTAGGTTCACCTCATCGTCGTCGTCAGATCTGCGGTCAACTAGTCTTGCTCGTGAAGTCAAATCTGCAGTCACCAATCGTGTGTAACTTTGAATATCTCGCTTATGCGGTTAAATTTGAGGTGCACCTCGTTGTCGGTGTCGAATCTGCAGATTTGGTCGTGGGTTTTTCAGATCTAGTCGTCTATTTGTTCGATCTACTCATGGGTCTTTAGATCTAGCCGTGCAAGTTTATTTTTTAAATTGTTCCAATTTTGAGCTCCAGGTTAGATTCGTTCAAGCTTGTGGGTTGAGTGAAGCTCTTCACAATCTTTGTGTGGGTTGTTTTAGTTGTTTGCTTGCTCCAACGGTAAAATTTTCATTTTATATTTATTTCCAGTTTAGTAATCTAAAGTTATTTCATTCATTTGGTTTTTATTCCAATGATTAAATTTCTTGAGATTTTGAAATGTTGGAATAAAATTACTTAAAAAATATGTGCTTGTTTGTTAGCTTTACTGGGTGTGATTCAAGTGTATATTAGAACTTTATTTCAAAAAAAAAAAATTATATTTTAATATTTTGTTTTTAGTTTATCTCAAAGTTTAATATAAAAAAATTTAGGTATTGTTGTTGATTACGGTTCATAAGATTTGGAAGTGTCGAAATAAAAATTAGTTTAAGGATATGAACTTGTTTGATTGTCTTGTTTTCATCTTTTTATTTGGTGGTTAATGTACTTGTAGAATATTTTTTTGGGTTATATTTTGGTGTTGAAAATATTTTATTTCTATTCTTTTGTGTTTGTCTCATATTGATATAAACAAATGTAGGTCTTACACTTGAAGAATTGAGGAATAATCTTAATCACATCAAACTTTGCACGCAAAAGAAGAAAAAAAATCCATGTATATCGAGTATGATCATCTATTAATGTAAGAAATTATTTATAACCAGCACGTATGGAAGATTGATAAGAACCCCATACGTCACAATGTATCAAATCAAACTTTTGAGTAGAAAAATGATTATTTAATTGAAATAACAATAATCATTGTTTAGCTAAGGAACAAGCTAAATAAGAGTAAGACTGCATGCAATCATTATTGACAGATAGTCCAGGGAAAAAACTCTTCAAAACAAGTAAATCTTTAACGAATGGATGTCCAAGGCAATTATGCCAAACATCAAATTTAACAGAAGAACTTGTACGAACAATATTACAGACTTGGTTGCGAGAGGCAGGCAAAGGAACATCATGAATCAAGTATAAACCTTGCGAAAGATCAGCTTTACCAATCATCCTCGAAGAAAACTTGTCCTAAATCATACAAGAACCATTACAAACTGAATAACCACAAACAAATTTGTTGTGAGAGCACTGACCGACACTAGGTTGAATTTGAATGAAGGCACAAATTGTTAGACATATTTAAATAATAATATGTTTAATTAAAGTATGGGCTATGTATGTGGATTAATAATTTATCACATTGGATTATTTTATTAGATTGGGCCCTATTATGTGATCTAATTAATTAAGGCCCTAGATTTCTAATTGAGTATGGACTTAATGAGTAGAAACCCATTCCTAGTTAATTAGGGTTTAATGGGAATCCTAATTGAACTAGTATATAAAGAGACCTTAGGGCTATGGTCCCTGATATACCAAAACAATATAAGCACTCAGTCTTTCTTGAATCCCATCTAAAGAGAGATCCCATTATGAATATTCAGAGATTTGGTTGAGGAAGACCATAGTTATCCATCATCATCTTGAAGCTATCATCAATTTTGCAATGGAATTCGGTATGTTATTCTTGACAATTTGACATGAATGATCCTAGGGTTTATCTATTCAATATAGATATAAAGAATTTATGCTAATAAATGGTATCAGAACATGAATTTCATGTTGGATTGTTAGTTTATGCATTTTCCATTGGCATTGTTGATTAAATTTTGGTTTCGGTAAAGAATTTAAAGAATTTTTTTAAAAAAATGGTCGGCTTACTATAGCAGCATTGTAAACTCATCGACGGTAGGATGGAAATCTTGATGGTAATTTTTGTCTTTGGTAATATGTGTTCTTGCAACCCGTATTCTTGTATGTAGTATTTGGCATATCATCACCGATTATGAATGATGTGCTAGTGGTAGATTAAAGTGATTTTTTTTTGGTTGATTATTTTGATTGAACGTGGTTTCCTAAAAGTTTTTTTTTAAGGAAAAAAAAAACTTAGTTTTATTATTGTCAAAATTAAGGATGTTCAGTTCAACATTCTTGACAAAAGTCCACCAATGTGATGAAATCTACTAAAAAAAACTAAATACCGATCGAAGGAGTTAGGTCTTAGTTGCTACAAGTTTTACCCATCAAGACTTTCGGTTAATGACTGATTGGAGTTGCCGTTGGGCAAAGGTATCGGTCAATTACCGATTAAAGTCTTGCCGACGGTTCTTGGTTTTAATTATCAGTTTTTTTTCTTTAATTCTTAATGGATGACTTTATGAGTTCAATTTTAAATTTGATTAATAATAGAAAAGTTAATGTTGTCACTGTTTTTTTTTTTTTTTTTGAAACTCATATTCATCAATTAAGTATTAACATAACTTTTCAGTTAAAAAAAAAAAAAAAATGATTGAATTTAATGAATTTATTTTTTAATAGTTTGATAATATTGAATTTGTCAACTATTTGGATTAATTGCTGATTGAACTTCTTGCCCACGTTTCTAAGTTTTATTGATTAATAACTTGTTGAAATTCTTGAAAAGGGTTCTTAGTTCTTGATTGATAAGTTTGTGAATTAAAATCTACAATTTGATTATTTTTGTGATATTCACATGTGTATGTTACTTTAATTGTATTATGTGTATGCAATTATTAAGTGAATTTTGTAAAAGACTATTTGGTGTTCTTCCTCCTTTATTTTTTTTGTATAATAATATTATTATATTATTGTATCTTATATTTTAGATTGGATTGGTCAAAAATAATATGTTACCAAAGTAGCCTCTATTATCTAGATCGTTTTAATTATGAAATATAAGATGTGCATATTCATGAATTTATGCGGATAATTATTGGCCCAAAGGAAGATAATTATTTGGCCAAATTGTGGGTATACATGTGGTAATGAGTATGTGACATAAAGATTGCTCATGTGAAAAGTAGTCGGTCCAAAGAAAGGCTATTTTTTTTTTTTTTTACAAAGTTAATTGTCAATACTTTGATTACTACGTTGAGAGTACCATTTACAGTTAGTTTTTTTTTTTTTTTTTTTGTGCTAGGTATCTTGTTAAAGGGGCCCACCACATATGTGAAATTATTTTGTTATGTTTTAATCGTGAGCATATGTTTTGTTGTTTATTGTTTCAGTTGATCTTACTCAAATATATGGAAATCTAAGTTCAATCCCTAAGTTGAATGGATCGAACTACAAGATTTGGAAAGAAAGCCTAGAGATACTTGTGGGTGTATGGATTTGGACCTTGCATTAAGGACCGATAAACCTACTTCTACTGAGGAACAACCAAATACAGCTAATATAGAAAAGTGGGAACGATCAAATCGCATGTGTCTGATGATCATTAGGCACTCCATTCCGGAGTCTTTTCGGTGCTCTATCACAGAAAGTGAAAATGCCAATAAGTTCCTTGCTCAAATTGAGAAATATTTTGCTAAAAATGAGAAAGGGGAAGTAAGTAGTCTTTTGATTTATTTAACTTCTAAGAGGTATAAGGGCAATGGAAACATAAGAGAGTACATTATGGAAATGTCCAATCTCGCATGTAAATTAAAGGCACTTGATATCGAGATAAATGAAAATTTACTCGTGCATCTAGTATTTATCTCTCTTCCTGCATAATTCACTCAGTCTAAGATAAGCTATAATACTCGAAAGGATAAATGGAGTATTAACGAGCTTATCTCACAATGTGTGCAAGAAGAAGATAGGATTAAGAGAGAAATGATAGAAAGTACTCATTTGGCAATAGGCTCTCGTGATAAGAAGAAAAGGAGAATTGTGGATGCTGTAGAAGGGACATCTCAGCAGAATAAAAACAAGAAATAAGCTACTGAAAATCCTTGTTTTTTTCTGCAAAAAGAAAGGTCACTTCAAGAAAGATTGTCCCAAGTACGCCAAGTGGCGTGTAAAGAAGGGTAAACTTCTTACTTTGGTTTGTTCTGAAGTTAATTTAGCTTCTGTACCTATTGATACTTAGTGGATAGATTCTGGTGCTACTACTCACATAAGTATATCAATGCAGGGTTGCCTGTGGAGCCGACCGCCAAGTGATGCTGAAAGATTCGTCTATGTGGGCGATGGCAAAGCAGTTCCAGTTGAAGCTATTGGAAATTTTAGATTACTTTTAAAAACTGGTTGTTATTTGGATCTGAATGAGACTTTTGTTGTACCGTCATTTAGACGGAATTTAGTTTCTATTTCCAGTTTGGACAAATTTGGTTTTTCTTGTTCTTTTAGAAATAATAAAGTTAGTTTTTTTTCAAGATTCTAAGCTTATTGGTACCAGTTCTTTAATTGATAATCTATATATTCTTGATTCTTTTGCTTCATTTAACAAGATCCTGTTATCTAATTCATGTGGTACAAAGCGTAAATGAAATGAGAATTCTGCTACATTATGGCACAAGCGTTTAGTTCACATCTCTAAACAGAGAATTCAGAGACTTGTGTCAGATGGAATTCTTGATTCCCTTGATTTAAGTAACTTCAACGTTTGTGTGGAATGTATTAAGGGAAAACAGACAAACATAAGAAAATTATGTGTCAACAGATACTCATACGTCTTAGAACTAATACATACAGACATTTGTGGTCCATTCCCTACGACCTCTTGGAATGGACAACAATATTTTATTACGTTTATAGACGACTATTCAAGATATGGGTACCTATATTTAATTCATGAGAAGTCTAAATCCTTAGACGTTTTCAAGTCTTTCAAAGCTGAAGTTGAACTTCAACTTGGAAAGAAAATTAAGACTATCAAATCTGTTCGTGATGGTGAATATTACGGTAGATATGATGGATCAGGTGAACAACGTCCAGGGCCCTTTGCCAAATACCTAGAGGAATGTGGAATCGTCCCGCAATACACTATGCCGGGCAAACTCAGCATGAATGGTGTAGCGGAAAGGCGAAATAGAACATTTAAGGATATGGTAATAAGTATGATTAGTCATTCTTCTCTACCAGAATCCCTTTGGGGTGAGGCACTAAAGACTGCAACATATATCCTTAATAGGGTATCTAGTAAAGCAATAGCCAAAACCCCTTATGAGCTGTGGACAGGAAAGAAGCCTAGTATTAAGCATCTTCACATATGGGGTTGTCCAGCTGAGGCTAGGCCTTATAGGCCTAATGAAAGAAACTTGGACTCAAGAACTATTAGCTGCTATTTTGTTGGGTGTTCTGAGCACTCTCGGGGTTTCAAGTTTTATGATCCCATTTCTAGATTATTGTTTGAGATAAGAAATGCTAGATTCCTTGAGGTTGTTGAGTTTGAGGGGAAGATAACATAAGGAAAGTTGTCTTTGAAGAGGAATTGGTTTCTTTTCCTCATGTGATTATAAATGATGTTCAGGCTCCAATTTCTTACTTCATTATTGCACCAATTATAGAACAAGATAACATTGAAGTCCCCGCTGTTGAACCTGAAGTTCAAACTCAACAACCTCAAGAAGTGCCACTAAGAAGATCGACTAGAGAGAGAAGAAGTGCAATTCCAGATGATTATATTGTGTTTCTTCAAGAACATCAGGATGATGTGGGCGCAATGGAATATTATCCAATCAACTTCCAACAAGCTTTACAAAGTTCTAACTCTCAAAAGTGGATAAGTACTATGGAAAAGGAATTAAAATCCATGAAAGACAATGATGTTTGGAAACTTGTCAAACTGCCATCAGAAGTGAAGCCCATAGGTTGCAAATTGATATTTAAAACCAAAAGTGATTCACATGGCAATATCGAAAGATATAAGGTTCAACTTGTTGCAAAGGGTTTTACTCAAAAGAAAGGCATTCATTACAAAGAGACTTTCTCTTCGGTTTTATCGAAAGACTATTTTAGGGTAATCACGGCACTGGTAGCTCACTTTGATTTAGAGTTATACTAGATGGATGATAAATTTGGCATGAAAGACTGTGCGCCGGGAGATACCCCGATCGCTAAAGATGATAAATTTCATTTAGGTCAATGCCCCAAGACCACACTCGAGACTAAGGAGATGCAGAAAGTTCCCTATGTATCGGCCATTGGAAGTCTAATGTATGCTCAAGTATGTACGCATCCAGATATTGCATTCATAGTTGGAGTGTTAGGTAGATATTTGAGTAACCCAGGGATGGATCATTGGAAAGCAGCCAAACGGGTTATGAGGTATTTACAAAGAACAAAAGATTATATGCTCACTTATCGGAAATCAGAAGTTTTGGAGATCATTGGGTATTCTGATTCTGATTATGCTGGATGTCAAGACACTTTGCGATCTACTTCAGACTATGTCTTCATATTGGCTGGAGGAGTTGTATCCTGGAAAAGTGTTAAACAAACACTTATGGCTTCTTCTACCATGGCTGCAGAGTTTATAGCATGTTATGAGGCATCCAATCATGGAATATGGTTGCGAAATTTTGTCACTGGGCTGTGGATAGTGGTTGGCATAGAAAAACCACTAAAATTATTTTGTGACAATAAGCCGGTTGTGATGTATTCCAACAACAACTGAATCAATACGAAGTCAAAGCATGTAGACGTGAAGTTTCTGATTGTTAAAGAAAGAGTTCAGAATGGTCAAATTTCAATAAAACGCATAGGAACAAACTCTATGGTGACAGATCCATTGACTAAAGGTTTACCACCTAAAGTTTTTCATGAGCATGTTGCTCACATGGGTGTTAGTCACTTTTCTGATTCCATGGTTTAGTGGGAGTTTATTATTGAGGATGTTCTTTGACCTTATTTTGTTTATTTTCTATATAAAATAAAGTTGATGGTTTATGTTTTATTATCTGAACTTGTTTATCATGCATGCAGTTTAGCATAAAGTTTTTTTTAGAATGTTCTCATTAAGGAATTTGGACCAGTTGGAAACAGGCATGATCCAGATCACTTTGCATGTAGTTTCCATGCTATCCATCCATACTTGATCTATGTCATTGAATGTATTGGAATTGGTGATCATGGAAGGTTTAGTTACAAGGGTAGTGACGAAAGCCGCCTTGATTCCATGCTAATATAGGAGATGGACCAGATTGAACTAAAAGGAAATTCTATTATTGAAATAACTTGTTTAGGTGCGCTTAAGGTTTTTGTGATTTAATTATATCAGGTACATAGACATAGTTCAAGTGGGAGATTGTTAGATATATTTAAATAATAATATGTTTAATTAAAGTATGGGCTATGTATGTGGATTAATAATTTATCACATTGGGTTATTTTATTAGATTGAACCCTATTATGTGATCTAATTATTAAGGCCCTAGATTCCTAATTGAGTATGGACTTAATGGGTAGAAGCCCATTTCTAGTTAATTAGGGTTTAATGGGAACCCTAAAGAGACCTTAGGGCTATGGTCCCTGATATACCAAAATAATATGAGCACTCAGTCTTTCATGAATCCCATCTAGAGAGAGATCCCACTAAGGGCATTCGAAGTTTTGGTTGAGGAAGATCATAGTCATCCATCATCATCTTGAAGCTATCATCAATTTTGCAATGGAATCCGGTATGTTATTCTTGACAATTTGACATGAATGATCCTAGGGTTTATCTATTAAATATAGATATAAGGAATTTATGCTAACACAAATAACACATTTTGAAGAAGGAGATCAGGAAAAATGTGGATATCACCAACAAAATCTACAGTGACTCAATCATGATTAGGCAACAAGACAGTCATTCCAGAAACAGGGGATAAATGTGTAAAATAATCTCTTGAGCAACATATATGTGCTGAGCTGCCTAAATCTAAGAACCAAACATCAGTAGAAATTGAAGAAGAGTAACCGCAGATACCTACAACATGATTAGAACTAGAGGCAGAGGATGAAACTTCTAAAGATGCAGACTTAGTTTTTGAGAGATGAGATTGTAACATGGCCAAGTGTCCTTCACATTGTTCAAAAGTAAGCATCATGGAAGAATCAGACAAAGAAGTCAGAGAAGAATCTGATTGTCCAGAATCTTTAGCCGCATTTTTTGATTGACAATATCCAAGCGGATAGCCATGGAGTTCGTAGTACTGGTCAATAATATGACTAGATATGTTGAAATAAGTACATACAAGCCATTCTTTCTTCTTTGATAGAGAATTCTCAGGAGCGAAAGTAGAACTTGTGGAAGAAGAAGAAGTGGAAGCCTTTGCCAAAAGAGTGGCATTGTTGAAACCAAATAACGTTGTTGAGAGATATAGGAATGGATGCAGAACATTATTCAACCACCTGAGCAACTGAAGAGAACGCTCGTTGAGTGGAAGGTTTAGGCTTCATCACTAACAATTGAGTACGGATATGAGAAAACGAATCATTCAATCCCATGAGAAATGCCATAACGTATTAAATCTAAAAATGATTGAGCAAATCCTTGATGCCTCCACATATGCATCGGCCACAAGAACAAACAAGATGATAAGCGGCCAATTCATTCCAGATAGTCTTCAATTTTGTAAAGTAAGTAGTTATAAAATTTTGATCTTGAACTAGGTTAGAAAGGCCACGATGAAGCTAGAAATTGCGTGGACGATTCTTATGCTAATAACACTGTTGAAGATCATGAAAAATATCCCTTGCTGAATTAGAGAAATTAATGTTAGCAACTATCTCTTTTGACAAAGCATTCAAGATTCAGACTGTAACAACACTATTACATATGATCCATGAATTTTGCAAGTCCTGAAGGTTTCGCACATTCATCAGACTACAAAGGTATGAATGCACTAACTCTAGAGGCTCTTTGGCTCGATAACCTTTTACAGTAAAAGGTCTTTTAGTCATCTTGCCTTTAAGGCATGACTCGCACACAGATAAAGAATTTTCCTCTAACTCGCTTAGAAATCCATTCTCCACCAACCTCTCAATCCTATTGAGATTGATGTGCCCTATCGAAGGTGCCAAAGTTTGGCATTTTCCTTAGGAGAAACCTTAAGTTGTTTATTTTGAGTTATGACAATTTTAAACATCTCTATGTTATGGAGGAAATTTGTTGCTAATGGCCTTAGCACATACAAATTGTTTTCTACTTTTGCTGAACAAATCTCAAC
>NC_143488.1:4337690-4427406 GCF_027475165.1 Benincasa hispida
TTTCTTTTTTTTTTTATTTTTTTTTTTTTTTTTTTTTTTTAAGATTCTACTAATTAATAATTTATGACATGACCACAACCACAAGAGACCTTGTGAAAATATTTTTTTAAAAAAAGTCATTGTTATTATTATTATTATCATATGTAGAGAATGGAATATAATAGACTAGGTTTAAAAGATCAATTTTTAAATGAACACATCTATGAAATAATATTCCAATATATAATACAATTATTCTTTTAAAAATATGGAAGGAAAATATATTGTTTTTTGGTTTCATTTTTTATTTCTAGAACATATGTATAAATAGAATATGAATGTTTTCCTATGAAAAACAATCGTATATGAATAAATTACACTTTATATCTATAAAATTTAGAGTCGGTATCTATAATATAATCATTAAAATGTCAAGACAAACACATATTTATTGGGTTTGAGATATAATTATAAATGATCTTTTTAATTGACTAATGATAAGAGATGCGTTGGTTTGACCATACTTTACTAATTTGAAAAAAATAAATTAATTTAATAATATTTTTAGTTGATGTGGGACATTTACCTCATCTTTCGTTCTCGTTAATGCTCTAGTAACACTGCTAGTGTTGTCATCGACCACCACGGTCTCTCGTGTGATTCAGAATCAAAGATATTGTACTTGATATTTAGAAGAACGATGATAATATACATGAATAGATAGACGATAATGATAATGGACATTGAAGGAGACGATCGTGAAGTTTTTCCGATAAGGGTTGAAAGAAAAACTTAAATTAAATTAATATATTTTGTTAAGTCAGCTAGTCAACTAACAAATTCGTCAATTTAATTGCCAAACCATTTTATTATTGAGACTCATTAACTATTAGCTATTTAGAGTTATTTTTCAAACGTGGTCATGTAATTGAGAGTCTCTGGAAATGAAACACTATGATGCGATAGTGAAGTTTTATTCTTTATATTATATTTTCCATGGTTTTTGCCTCGTCTATTTAATTAGATAATGATTATATAACAATTTTTATAACTATTTAAACACCATTACATATTTTCCAATGATTAGAAAAAGGAAAATTTTCAATATCAAACTATTTATAGAATTAGTAAAAAAACATTGATAGACAATAATAGACTTATACGACGTCTATCATTTATAGATTTTTACCCGTTTCTATCACTAAAAGATACTAGTAAACTTCTATCAGTCTCTATCAAAGAAGATTAAATGTTATTTTGTATAAATAGTTTCTTTTATTTTTTCTATTTTTGAAAATAACAAAAAAAAAAAAAAAACCATTAGATGACAATTATTTTAATTTTTTTTCCCGACAAAATTAGAAAAAATTGTCAGAAATAGTACACTTAAGTTTTCGCCTTCCAAAACTAGCATCATTTTTTAAAACACATAAGAATAGTTTTTCTCGATCTATCTTGGGCAAGATCGACCTCCGAGATTTAGTTTAAAAAATCAACCTTTTCTAACTTATTGATTGTTTTGGGTCTTCAGCGTACATTTCGTATGATTACACACTGATATTTGCTCATTTTTTTCATGTAATATTCCCAAATCTTATATATTTTCAAATTAGATTTTCCAAATTATCATGCTTAACTTTTCACCTTACAAAACTAGCATAATTTTTTAAAACTCGTAAGAATAGTTTTTCTCGGTCCATCTTGGAGAGAGCGACCTTCGAGATTTAGTTTTAAAAAAATCAACTTTTTCTAACTTATGAATTATTTTGGGTATTCTTGATACATTTCGTCTGATTACACATCAATATTTGCTATTTTTTTTAATGTAATATTCCCAAATCTTATATTATAACTTATATATTTTCAAATTGATTCAACATTTTTTAATTTTGGGAAAGATCAAATTTTACAAAAAGAAAAAAAAAGTAAGATTTGGGATAAATATAGAATCTCGGTGTTAATCATGCCGAGATTCCACCGAGAAAACTCAAATATATGAACTTTGGTGTTAATCATGCCTGTGATTTCATCGAGAAAGCTCAAATATATAGAATCCTTATGTTATTTTGTCAGGATTAACCCCGAGATCCACACATTTTTTTTCCCAAATTATACGCAGTCTCTAAAAATCTTATACCAACTCTTACCTCTTCCCAAATTTTCTATTACAAATTTCTCAAATCTTATATAAAATCTTGCAAATCTTACCTCAATTTATGTTTACACGAATTTCTAAATTAATATATTAATAATTTACCAATTATCTTTTTAAATTTTTTGAAATTGTGCAATATTTGGTAGCGTGAGTTTTTTTAGTTTTAGAAAGATCATGAAGGATTATGCAACCTTTGGATTTTTTGCAATTCTTACTCAAATATCAGTGTATAATTTGGCGAGATGTACCGAGAAAACCCAAAACAATTGATAAGTTGGAAAGAAGTTGAATTTTTAACTAAAATCTTGTAGTTGATCTCGCTCAAGATGAACTGAAAAAAAAACTATTCTTACGAGTTTTAAAAAAATATGATAGTTTTGTAAGATGAAAACTAAAACGTGCTATTTTTTTACCATTTCCCCGAAATTAGTGTTAAAAGAAAACATTATTCCACATTCATATTCTTTGTGTTGAAAAATTGAAGATAATTATAATATTCAAAGTGGCCAATCGTTTATTTAGACATCACATACAGTTTCCATACACTTTTATTAAAAGTAATTGATGATATGACTTCAAGAGACCTTGTTAGATTAATTTGCAAACAGAGTTCCTATGTGAGAGCAATAGAATATTATAGACTAGGTTTTGAAAAAAAGAATTGTTATATATTCTTTAATGAACATATGTGACAACTCAATGTTATAATTAACTGTATCTAAGTCAAATAAATATTGTAATTAAAAGTGTTTTAGTGGACTGATTGAAATAATAATAATAATAATAATAACAATAATAAGACCAAACTCAAATTTATAGAAATTAGGGGCATTTGGAGAAAGAACCTGGTTATTACTAAGGTTATTATAGGTGGGTTATAATGATTTTTATTTGAGATGTAAATTATTTTAATTTAGGTTAAACTTGTATTTTAATTTGAGAATGAAATAGTAAATACTGTAACAAATAATTAAAAAAAATTTGATGAATGTAAAATAATAAAACATATAGCAAAAAGGAATTTTGAAATAGTTTTGACGGTAGCTGATTGAGGACTATAAAATAGTATATACTATAGCAAGAAATGGTTATTATAGTCTTAGATAGTTATTGCCTCAAATGTCCTCTATGAGATGCTTTTAATTTTTATTGATTACTAATTATAGGAACGTTATTTATTAATTTGATTATTAATAAATTCATTTTAAAATGAGATGCATAGAGAAAATAAATTTAGGGGAAGATATGTTTCTGATCCCTAGGTTTTTAGTCTAGTTTTCATCTGGTTCTTAAATTTTAAAATAGTGTACATTTAATCCTTAATTTTTTTGTTAGTATAGTTTCAATTTAGTCACTAAGTTTCAAATTGTTACAATTCTACCATTGAGATTTAGGTTTTTCTTCAATTTGGATTTTAAGTTTCAATATTTACACTTTTAACTTTGGTTTTTTACTAAATACTCATTTTTCGTCTTTAGTATTAATATCTATTAATTAATTTTAAAAAATATAATTAATTAAATTGTACTAATTTTCATAAATATTGAAATTAAATTTAAAATTTCACTTCATAATTATTTTAAAATCCATTAAAAAAATTTAATGTCAATAACGGAACATGAGAATGTAATGAATAATAGAGCTTAAAAAGTACAAATCTTGAAAGCTAAGGACCAGGTCACCATAATGAAACAAAACTTTTTTCTAGTAAAAACTAAAATTCCAACGGTAAATTTGTAATATTTTAAAATCTATAAACTAAATTGAAACCAAAGTCAGAACTTATGGACATAGCATTTTACAATCTAGATATTTTATAAAAAAAAAAAAAAAAATAGATTCAAAATTTAGGGACCAAAAATATATTTTTCATAAAATTGTTTTTTTAGTACAACAAATGTGAAGATAGGGAGATTTGAAGCTTGGATCTAACTAAAGACGGTATATATCAATTACCAAATTACCCTCATTTTGATGAAAATAAAACTCAAAGATAAAAATATTTGATTATCAAAGCCTCGAATATATTTAAGAAAGTATCCTAACTCAAAAAAGGTGTCCTAACAAACAATTTTAAATCTTTAAATATCATTTTCAACAATGAATGAAAACCTTGTCTATAACAACAATTCATGATACAATAAATTATTTTTAGAAGTTTTTTTTTTTTTGATAAATAAATTTTTTTAACATGATTATTGTATTGTATGGACTCTACATAAATTAAAAACCAATTATTGACTACTAAAAAGAAAATTGCAACTAAAATAATTAATTAGATCAATGATGATTTTAGGGAAAGAATCAACATAAAATCTAATCAAACTAAAATGATTAATTCAATGGGATTTTCATTTAAAAAAAAAAAAACTATTTACACGAAATAACACAATTTTAATCTTTTTTTTATATAGGTTGATAGAAGTATACCAATATATAGTAATGATAGAGATTGATAGAAGTCTATCACTGATAGATGTTGATAGAAGTCTGTTAGTGTTTTTTTTTCATTTCTATAAATAGTTTGACATTATTTCTATATGTAAAAATTTTCTATAATTTTACGAGTTTGCATTTTGTAAAATAATTAGTAAAAAAAATGAAAGTAAATATAGGTTACAAGGTCGATTTAAAAAAAACAAAAACAAAAAACGACATTAGAGGTATCTTCTTTCTAAAACGTGATTTTTAACGAAGTATTCAATAATTAATTGGTATACCAATCAAACTATTTACGTGAACAAATCTTGATAAGATGCAAATAAGTGAGTTTATACTATAGAGATTTTTGCACTATATTTTTAGAAAGAAAAAAAATAGTGTTTAAGGCACGATATCCTAAAATAAAAAAATTGACTAGTTTTACAAGTAAAAAGATATTGATTTTATAATAGAGAATGGCGCGTGTTGGTAACTCTCCAACAGAGCGAGTGAGAGAAAGGAAGAGCAAATATCTTCTCAGCAATGATAGTAGCAATTCAAGTGTTTTAGATAACAATCAATAAACATTATTAAACACATTTAATTGAAGTTTATTAACTATTAATTAAAATGATTAAAATAATATAAGTGAAAAATAATTTTAAAAAAATAAAATAAAAATAACCCGACAATATGTTGGATTATGATTAAGGTGTCCCCACTAGTGCGTGCTAGCTGTCCCACGTGTCCCCTCCCTCTCCTCAATTATTTTCTCTCTCCTCATTTATTTTTTAATTTTTTTAAAAAATTATTGTTTTAAATTCCCCCACTACCCGACAAATTACCCCACACGTGGGACCCACTCCCCTTGCTTCCCCACGCTTCTTCGCAGCCCGTACGAGGCTCATCTCCCATGTGATTTGCACGTGAACTCGCCCCCACTTTTGCCCCTTGTTCCGTCAATTCCCTCTCCATTCCCCATTTTACCCTTCCCTCTTTTCCCATTTTTGGCCTAATAATAAATATTATTGTAAAAAAACATTATTGTGTTGGTTTTTTTAGGTCACACATTCAACAAATGGGCAAGACAAATTATAAGCTCTATATTTGGAAAATGATTCATGATTGTGTTTTCTTATCATCCAATTAACTCCCTTTAAATCATTAAATATATTTATTGTTTAGTCACCATCATTCAATAATTGAGAGTTAACTGGACCCCAATAATGAAATAATTAATTCGATGATCACGTAATAAAATAAGAAGATAATGGTAGTTTGTATTAGTACTGAAGCATTGAAGACATGAGAAAAAGTCGAGAAATGTCTTTCCTATCCTTCACTTTTATGAGAAATTTCAATCATTCTCTCGCTCCATTTTGTGATCTTATGAAACTAGGACTCTGGTCATTTTTCTTCTCGTTTGTTGATTATATGAAAATATCAATAAATGTATTAAGTGTTTTAAGAGTGAAGGGATGAAGATAAAATTAAAGTTGAAAATACATTCTTGGTCCCCATCTACTAGATTGAATCAAAGAAAAAAATTCACCCGACTCCAATCAAATGAGAGAATTACAACCAGTTTCGAGTAAGGTCTATTTAAATATGATGTTAATTGTCATCCTACCAAACATGTCTCGTGTCTACATGAGTTTGTCTAATCTTTTTTCCTAGAATCATTTAGAATCTTGGTGGATCATCTCATTGATATCATATTCCTTCAAACCACCCATTTTTATTGTAGCCTTTTTCCCCCTTGATGATATTAGATTCTTTATTTAATTAAATATATATCATTGAAGTTTCCTTTATTACCAATAAGCAAACTCTTCATATGCTCTACATTTATAATTCATCAAACAACTTTGATCAATCATGCTAAGAATATCCTATCTTTTTCCCTAATCATTAATAAATAATTTCATTTGATTTTATAAACTTAAACCTTTTGGTTTAATCATTTAAAACAACATTATTGTAAAAGGTCATGGATCAATTCATATTGATCTTTTTTCTTGGAGTAAAAAGAATTGATCTTATAAGGTTTCATTTTTTGTTTTAATTTCTTTTTACTTTGTGTTGCAATTAAGCACACACTTAAATGTTTAAATTTTTAATTATAACGGAATAAAAACTAGAACGAAAAGTCATATGCAATATAATTTCGTTCTTTATTTTAACTGGTTTACAATATATTATGTTATAACAAGGTTGAGCCATAATTTTTTGTTATTATCATTTTTTATTTTTTATAAGAGAGACCAAATTTTATTCTATAACTTTTATGAAGATATACAATTTTAAAATTTTGAAAAGACAAATTAAAAATAACAATTTACAATCTTAATTCTATTGTTTTATATTGTTAACCGATTGCCTACATTTTCATAAAAATAGTGATATAGTGACTGAATTTTATTTTGTAACAACCTAGTTATTATATTTTCAAATTTGTAACTTTTACCTTAACAATTTGATTTATTTGCTTTATATTTATATAACAATTTAATTCCTTTCCGAAACCATTCTATTAAATTAAGCACATAAACTTGAAAATTTACCATTGAAAAGTAAGATGTAAATGTCAATACGTATTGATATCAACACTTGGTAAAAAAAAAATTACTTGTAAACCCAACCAATAAACCCCTCAAAATTGAATCAATAAATACACTTGAAAGCAAATGTAAAAAAAGTCTCCATTATAATAATCATTTAAAAAAAAGGTCGAAAGTTTCTTGACCGTCCAAACGCACACATTCTTATCTGGCTATATGAGCACCTATAGAATAATAACAATAACAATAACAATAAATTTACTATAATATTAAGCCAAATACCAATATCACCCCTATGAAAAGGGGAAAATAATAGGCTATTTACTCAAATTCACTGTAATCTTTAAAACTTTTTTAGTCAAAATACAAAGAGAAAATGACCCTTTTTAGTCTTTCAATTTTCAATTATTCTAAAATTTAATATTTTAATCTCTAAATGTTTAAGACAAGCTTGAAATATATTTAGGTAATTTTTTTATTATTTTAAATCGAGTTATTTTTAAATAAAGAAAAACGAACCAACTTATATAAAAATATAGCAAAATTTCATTGTCTATAAGTGATAGGCCGCGATAGACATCTATCACTGATAGACAATGATATTTTGCTATATTTGAAAATATTTTTAACAGTTTTACCATTAAAAACAATTACCCTTTTTAAATATTGACAAGACGTTTTAGTTTCTAAACAACGATGGAAAAAAGTTATATTCTCTCCCGTCTCTTTGATATAAAATGTCGTGTCAACATTTGAAATAATAATTATAAAATTACTCAATATCCTTTAACTTATTCTTTGACATTATTTGAAAATTAAAATTGAAATGACAGAAACAATCAACAAACATACATGTTTATATGGTTCACTAACTATATATCAGCTACATTCATAAGAAAGAAGAAAAACACTTTTTATTATATTGAAAATCGATAAAATACACAACACTACAGGTAAAGATTAGAGGGTTTTTATATATTATCTTTATATTTGATCGTTCAAATCGTTAGATGATATATAGAATATTTTTAATGAAATTTAAAAATTCATGGACTAAAAAGATAAATTATTGGGATGAAATTAAAAAGAAAAAAAGGAGTAATGAGAAAATTCCAAAAAATTCACGTGAAGGGAAGAGGGGAAAAAAAGCAATAATTGGGAAGGATAAATATTGTGGAAGGGATAGCATCCGACAAGTGAATATTTGTAAGGGGAAAGAAAAAAAAGGGGGTCTCCCACTCTCAAGGTTTCCCCACAAAACATATATAGGTGGCACGTGAACCGCACGTGAAGCATAGGGACCACGGTGCGGTGGGGTGGTGGTTGGTTGGTCACCGAATTTTTTGTAATGAAATTCCGAAATTGCCCCCTTTTCTGGTTTGTCCAATCATTTGAAGGATGAAGACTGAGAAGGGGGGCCCCACAGGCACAGACAAGACCACATTAACAAAAACAAACCAATGTGTTTGATTGATTAGACTTCTCGGTTTCGGCTTAGTCTATGTCATCCTCATCCACCCAATCTTACTTTTTCTTTTTCCTCCCCTTTTTCTTAAAAAAAAAAAAATTAAAAAAATTAAAAAACAATTTAGTCCAAGACTTCAACGAAGTCACGTTTATTAACTCGTGATAAAAATTTATGTAATTATAATGAGATTTCAATAATAGATTAATTGTAACAAATCACAATTACAAACGTAACTAAATTATTATTTTTTTAATTATATTTATTTAGAATTACGAATCTGTCACGTTTACTATTACAGTTACCGTTAATGTTATCATCGGGGTTAAACGTTAACGGTAACAGTAAATGTGACAAATTAATAATTATTGTGTTGTAATAGTAACACAAACGAATACACTAATGATATTAATGTAATTTTAAATGCAATTGGATTGAGCACCATTCGTTTGTAAATTAATTTGGCAGTGAGCCCCAAATGTCAATACGGGTATAAAACACAAGTAAAGAACATCGAATGTAATCAAATGAGACCTACTTTTAGGATTACCACTTATTTATTACGTTTTTCCTGGGGTAAATGTTGCATTAATCTATAAATTTCAGTAAGTAACAATTTAGCCTATACACTTTCAAATTTGTAACAATTTAGTTTTTGAACATTGATAAATAACAATTTGGTTTTTGAACATTGATAAATAACAACTTAGTTCACGTGCTTTACAATTTGTAAAGATTTAGTTTCTGGTGGAAAAAATATTATCAATATTTAATGAAATTTATTATAGATATAAATCGATGCTCTAATAGGAAGTCAAGTGTATTTATAAATGATAAAAACTAAGTACTCGTTACGTAATAAAAAACAACACTTAATCTTGATGAAAAATTTCAGGATAAAGACTAAACTATTGAAAAAATTCGAAGAATAGTGATTGCAATTTCATAAAAATAGTGACTTTGAACTATATCTTTCAAATTTCAAAAGTTTCATTGAATCAAGAGTTTTATAGAGACCAATATGTGTAAATGAAAAGGCATATACTTACAATGTTATTCACGTAAATAAATGAACATTTGATTGGTGTAATTGGTTTTAACGGTATCTTTTAAGATGATATAATGGTAATAATGAGATCTTAATCTTCTATATTTTGTATAAATATTACACATTTTTCAATTTTACGTATAAGTTGTTATGTCAATTTCTTTTATTTATTTAAATAAAAATATATTTTTCTAATATAATTTAAAAGTTTAAGGGTTATTGTTTTTTGTTTTTTGTTTTTGAAGAAATTTCAAAGTAAACGAAAAAAATTATTTGAAGCGTGAAGCACATAATTAAAACCTACTCAAAAGTTTGTACGTATCTTATTTGGGTGAATATATATATTTTTTCATTCTACATAACTTAATCATACTCTTTTTCCGTACACTTGATATTTTTCTTTTTTCTTTTTTCTTTTTCTTTTTATTTATCGTTTGTTAGGTAATATTTTTGTTTCTAATTTCGTGTTTCAAAATTGTTGATTGAATAAATCGAATAGATTTTATATCGCTCTCCTCTCTTGTTCCCCTTTCATGTTTCTTTTTGCTTTGCCATGTGATTAATGTTATTATTTTCATTTTTTAAAGTACTTTGGTAGATATTTATGAGTCACTTGGCAATCTTCTTGTTTGTATGTCATGTATTCTTAGATTTTATGGGTAATGTATATTTGATAAAATGACAGATGAGTAGTCTTCTTTGGTTATTATTCGTGTGTAAAACAAATTTCTTTTTCCTTTTTGAACTTAAGCCACGATCATCAACTCATGATAAAAATTGGTGTAATCATAATGAAATTCAATTGATAGATTAATCGTATTCAGTCACAATCACAAATATATTTTGGATTGCTTTCGATCACATTTACTTATAATTATGAACTTGTCGCATTTATTGTCATCATAACCGTTTAGGGTCAATTGGTAACACTAAAGATAAACGATAACAATAATTATGATAGGTTTTTGTGGTTCTCATGTTATAAACAATACAATAATGGTAACAGTAATTGTAATGTAATTTCCAAACATAATCAAATGTCACTTCTTTATTATAGATTGGAAGTAGACCACATGTATCAATACGAGTACTAAACATAAGTAAACAACACCAATCATAATCAAATAGGGTTCATTTTTTAGATTGCTATTGATTTATTTCACTCCTCTTAAAATAAAAGTGACCTTAAAAAGTAAAAAGAATGCATGTCTTACGAATTTGAACAACGACGATTAAGGCTAATTTAAGTACTATCTCCAACAAACGAATAATCCATATTTTTCTCAGAGCGACATTTATGTGACAAACAATTTGGTTTAAATTTCGTTTTTTTTTTGTTTCCATAAATTTTAAAGAGCTCGTCATATTTCAATATTTGGTATAGTGTTTTCAACTTACACTACTCACTCCCTAACTTACATAATTTTAATAAAAACTCGTGTCTTATATATTGATATGCAAAGTCAATTTCAAAAAACAAAAACAATACTTAAAATAAAACATATTCAAAATTCTAACCCACACGTTTATTGAACTAAAAGAGAACATTATTTATTTAGTATTTCTTTTAAATGCATCATCATCATTTATTCATATGTAATAAAGAAGGGTATTGTGGTCTTTTCACACTCCAATTTGAAATATTTGGTTGCATAACAAAAGCTTCTCTCTCTATCTCTATTATCCCTCAAAGTAGTCACGTGGGTCCCACGTGGAACAAAACCGACAGCGCATCACACGTGTAATGTGTCTAACCCGCACGTTCACTTTCGGTCAAAGTAACTCTGTCTTCCGCCAGATCCGGTCAACGGTCAAACCCTCAAAAATTAAAAATAAAAAATCATTTGTTCCATAATTATTTGTACCATTTTCCCCAATCATACCCTTCTACCGGAATAGCCAGTTCTCTTTTCGTACGATTAAATTTATAGCCGTCCGATCTAACTCTCCTCCACCGTCCATCTCTCTCCCCACACGTGCATCTTCCCCTTGCCAAGAAGCACCCGTGGGCCCCCACCTACCAGAAACCATGTGACCGGCTGAGCTGGTCACCATGTGATTCTGAGATTCACTCCATCAAAAACGAATCGTTTCGTTAATCGAAAATTTCATTTTAATTAATCACAAATTAAAATTAAAATTAAAATTAAAATTAAAAAAAAAAAAAGCTGTCGTTGTTGAGTTGGACTACACGTGCAAATCGTACCAAAGATCCCAAAAATGATTTTTCCTTTTTTCTTTTTTTCCCCTTTCTTTATAAAAAGATGAAAGACATACGAGCCCATGCAAATGTAATAAAATAATAATTTACATATGATTACGAAAGGGTAGTTTCGGAAAATCGTTACAAAAAGAGTATGATTTTCGAGGATTTTGTCTGAAGGGGCATGTTTGGTTGGTGGACTTTTTATTTATTTTATTATTAAAGAAAAAAAGGAATTGAGAATGAAAGTGCATAAAATAACATGCTCCAACTTTTAATAAAGAGTTTCATAATTAATATTTAATATTATAAAAAGGGACAATTTGGAGAAAAATACAAGTCAAATTATTTAATTAGAATGTGAATATTTCTAAACACATCATTGCTTCAAATGATTTCACTTTTATTTTCCCAATCATACTCTATGATAAGATATTCATTTTTTTTTTTATCAAACTTCCTAGAAAGACTATTTCATATATATCTATATTTTAAATTGAGTTTTGCAATTAATTATGATGTTGCCTTTCTAGCTAAAATAAACTTTTTTTTTCTTTTCTACATACCAACTTTTCAATGACGACATTTGGTTATTTGTAAATATATATTCGTGTATATTAAAATATATATATATATATATATATATATATATATATATTATGGTATAATTATAAGATAAACTACAAATTCATGACCTTAACATGGTTTCATTTAAGAGTTATGTTTAAAAGCTGAAAAGCGAAATATATGTTTCACTAAGGTGTTTTGTTTTAAAATGCTTTATTTGATAAGTATTAAGAAGAAGTGATGGATAAATCATAACAAATCACTTTGATATTTTATTTTACGATCTTAAAAATAATCTCGGGAGCTTCTCAATTAAGTATATTTTCATTGTACTAAAAATTATATTAATTATATTAAAACCTCAAATTATATTAATCATAAAAGATCATAACAAATATATGTTTCCTAAACTTTTGAAGTATACTAATTCAAACCAGGACTAAAAATTATATTAATTTAAACCACAAATTTTATTATTTATATTTTCATTATACTCCATTTTAATAAACTTTGTAAAGTAGTAACAACAATTATTACGTAATTCATTTCATGAATAATAAAAGACTACCTATATTAATGAAAAAACTAATATTATCTATTTCATTATATTTCAATATTTTTCTTTGAGATTGAGTTAATTATTACATTTAAGAAAGACTTACGTACATGTGGAAATCTTCTCACGATTTTCAAGAAAATACTTATATATATGTTGAAGTTAACATTGTGATTTTTTTTTTCATCCCCTCGAAAGATCATTCAAGATTTTAAAATGTTGACGCAATATACCGATTAAATTGATTACATCGAAAGATGAAAGATACTCGAGTATTTTTAAATTACATTCAATGAGATGGTGAATCATAAAATTTAATTCATATACATAAAATAACGGATAACCAACTAAGAGATCAAAATAAGATTTGAGATCTAATTTTGTAATTACGAGATAAATTAATATTTAAAAAAGAACATACAAACACGAGAATGATACCTTAAATGTAAAGATGACAAATAAAAATCATGACATAAGGAAGCAAAATAAGGAAAGAAAGTTTGAATAATTATTAATTTTGTTTCACTAAAAGGGGGAAAAAAATTGAAACACAAACGTGGTCTACTTGCATTATTATATGAAGACTTTATTCTAATTGACACCACATGCATTCTTTTGCTATCTCCTCCTCAAATTTGTGGTTAAAATATAAATTTACTTCCTGTACTTTATTTGTTCGATTTTATTCCTTCTACTTTCAAATATCTAATTTTATTACTTGTACTTTTAATGAATTTTAAAATTGACTCATATGATCAATTTCGTGTAATATATAATCTTTACGAACATTTTCTTTATAAAATTATGAAAATATATTCACACAAAGACTTTTCTTGCGAAAAATCATCATTATCTAATTAATTTTCATAAAAATTAAATTTAAAAGATTAAATTTAAGATTTATAAGTAAGGACTAAGTTTAAGATTTACAGAGTAGAGGAACTGAAATTAAAAAATTGAAAATATATAGACTAAAATTAAGTAAAAGTAAAAAAAGTACATAGATTAATTTGATATGGTTAAATTGAAAATTTGATCCTTATAATTTAGAGAAAGTTATAATTTAGTCATTATGATTTTATAAATTAAAATTTTAATTTATATGATTTAATAAAACCTCATAAATGGTTCATATGGTTGGATGAAATCATCATAATCAGTATAAAAGGGACCATTTATGAAGATTTTATTGAGTGAAATAGACTAAGTTTTAGTTATAAATCACTTAACTAAATTCTAATTTCTTCGAACTTCTTAATACCCCTATTCTCCTTTTATCTGGAGCAGCCGTAACTTGGGCTCATCATGCTATAATCGCGGGGAAGGAAAAACGAGCAGTTTACGCTAGGTTCCTGTTCGCGACTATTGAACACCTATAAGCTCTTTCTTGTCACCTTTCGACAACTTACTAATGAACGAACCTTGGGATGGGTCGATACGCACAACGCCTAGTATCCATCGTAAATGGTGTGCAATATCGGTTAACCATAGACCCCCGCACGCTGTATTAGGTTAAGAGTAGGTGCGTGACAGGCCTTGTATGAATATGCAGGAAAGGGTGCTCTTAGGTGTGTGTAGGGGTTGTGTTTGTTCGTCTCGTCTAGATCAATTCATAGATCGTTCAAAAAAGGATCTCTCTTCTTCTTTATTCTCAACAGGAATGCATCAACAAAACTGACCTTCCATTAAGAACCAAATTTACATTTTTACCAATGAGTAATAGTTAGGTGTTGTCCAAGTATCTATCTCAATGGGTCTCTTTTTAAAAGGCAGACCATTACAGTATATCTTTTTTAAAAATAAAATTTTACCTTGCGGTAACTTGTATTACTAAATTAGATGGGATGTAATAATTATTTTTCTTAAACAATTAATATTTTAATCTAAAGTTAGTTGTCTCCAACCGCAGTCCGCACGTGCTCTCCAACTGTACGTGTAAATGGATTTTTATATGAAACCACGTGAGGGCAATGGATTTGGGCCTTGATTGTCGGCCCACTATATTTCAATGCCCAATATTAGGGTGGCCCAAAAGCCCGACTCTAATGATATTAAAAAAAAAAGAGAGAGAGAAGATACTAGGAAGTAGAAAACAAGAATGATTCACATAATATAATTTCCAATCATAAGGATATTTTCTTATCCCAAAAATATTACAATTTTCGTTTCTAAGGTTTGGATTTGATAAGATTTTGACACTTAAGTTTCCAATTGACATGTTTGGGACGTTTCAAATTGACATGTTTGGGACGTTGACTTCAGTTTATATGTTCGTGGAGATTATATGTCTGTGGTGAGTTAATTTGTCACGAGTGCTTGGTGCAGTTTTTTATGACATAAATAGTCTGTTTTTTATGGTGATTATTTTTGTTTAATTATTTTAAATTATATATTGCAGATTGTTTTTTTTATTTTTTTATTTTTTTAATGTACACATGTAATGTTGGGAGTTTTAGGATGTTGAGTTTAGGGTTTACTTTTGGATCATGCATTTCAATTATTATTATTATTATTATTATTTCAACAATCATTTTACAAATTTGTGCAGGTAATATTTCTAGTTCAGTTTGACAAAATTATATTGGATTCATTGGAACAAAACAAATTTGGATTTATATTATCAGTGATATATCCTAAAAATGTAATTGTACTATAATGATCCTATTAATGGTCATGTTACACAATTGACACAAAAAATATTAACAAAAGACATATTATCTGGCTCAGTTATATGATACAAAATTTTTTATATGATATGGACCAATAAATGGCCATATCCACTTATACAGGAAAAAAAAAAATACATCCATCCAACCAAATTGTTTATCTAATAGATATGTTCTACAACTTCCTTCTGAAGGATCTCGTTTTACAGAGAACCTTTGAGCAGAAGCGGATCGTCTAAATCCCATTTCGATTGAACATATATAGTAATACATACAGATTATGCACTTTAACTAAATTACAACATGCTTTCTCCATAAGAAACAAAGGTTTAAAGATTATACCTTTGAAGAACTCTTCTTCGCGTTAATCACTCAAACCAACTCGAACACTCCAATCAGCAACAAGAACTCGAACCAAAGGGAGAGGACACTACCATTTACTTACCTTGGTATTCTCGGGATGAGAATCCAGGAGTGGTGGACTCTGGCTATTTTGGTTAGGAGGGAGTTTGTGGTTTGGAGGAGGAAGACGATTGAAAGAAGAACTTCTCTATCACATAGGAAAACTCTCCATTTGTGTAGTGTAAGAGTCTATCGCATAGGCTCTCTAAGTTGATCGTGTATATCTCAAAATGTGTACCACTCTATAGATCTGGAATAATAAAATCAAAATTTATTTTATTCCATTTTGCCATAAAAACTGTTTAACTTCCCAATAAGGTGGTTAGGGATAAAAAAATGGAATAATGATCAAATAATTAATAATTATAAATAAATATGATAACCAACTTATCATATTTTAATTATAACCTATAGTTTTAATATTGTATTACCTACAATATAAACTATAGTTCTTTTTCACTATTTTATGGCTTTTAATATAAATCATATTTATATTAAATTTAACAACAACGAATCTTATTCATAGAAAATATATTTGAATCATATTCAAATATTTGTTCTTCCAATTAAACTATAATGTATCATATACATTATGTCAATTATATCATATACAATTGAATCAATTTAATTCTATCTGATTAATTTGAACATTTCAAATTAACCCAAAAACTAATTCTCAACTAAACCCTTTTGAGCTACCAAGGGGACCTTATGGACCTTAGCTTGAAGCTCCAATAGTACCTGAATAACTAATTAAATTCTTTTATCACATTATCCATCATCCGTTAACTGTTGGGCGCTCCACTAAAGACTGACAGTTGCACTCTTCGTACTACAAATATATTTATGTGTTCATTGGATATAACCAATCAACAGTACGATGACCCTTCACAAATTGCTCGTAAGTACGACTGGGCCAAATTATCGTTTTGCCCACGAAATTACGTCTAACTCCTTAAGTATAACTAATCCCTCTAGTGAACAATAATCATAGTCCCACTATGACTAAACCTCTCTCTTGGCGCCACATTGTTCAAGACTCGGAAACAGCCTTAAGGGAGTAATTTATCTACTTACCCCTGTTTCGAGGAAGGAGTGAAATCCATCTCGTGTAGCTGAACTCCCAGCTTCTCAATCAGACGAATCCCCAAAATAGTAGGCTTGTTAAGTAGGCGATCTGGCCACTCTCACCCATACAAATCAAAGGACCACCCTCATAGACAGGAGTTCACAATTCACTCAGGATTAAGGTCATGTTACCTATAGTCAACCTAGTGAAATGAAAGTCTCTATTATTAACGGCGTTATATATCGAGACTAAACATTTCGTGGTCCGGTCTTATACAAACTTCTTTGTATAGAATATCCTCGCTTGCATGTCTAATACATGAATGATCAGGATCAAATCGTTTGTAGCACTTTACAACATTTGTAATACCTACAAAGCGGACCATACTCGTAGTGTCATCAGAATAAGGTACCTAGCCTTATCCATATACTACAGACCACTTAGGTTATCACTTAAACATGATTTACTTGTATGTCTCCACATACATGTTTAAGTTACAATGATAATCCTGGATGTTAGTTTATTGGTTTGTGGTTAATGCAACTAAAATATCAAATATTTCATAGACAAAGTGTATAAAATATCAAATATTATTAATCACAGAAATATTTGTTCATACAAAGTTTACAAACTATATGATCCTACGAGATTGAAGGCATCAACCCCAACACCTTCTACCTTCTCAAACTCTAGTTCATACTTATCTTTTTACTATGATACAAGCTTCTGTCGAATTAACTTGAAAAAAAATATTTTTTAAAACAACTTCCTTCTTTATTTCTTACTTGGAAACTTCTTCTTTCTCTCATTGAAGATTAATTGCTTGTCAACTTGCAAAAAAAAACCTCTCGTATTTATTTTTTGCATGTAGGGATTTGTTGCACATTTTCTTCTTGTCCATATAATTTGATACTTGGTGATAACATCTGTCTCTTCGATAAGGTTTTAGTGTGTCATAACTGGCTCACGAATATGGCTCATGAATGTATCTAAGTGTACTACCAATATGGATTGGTGAAGAATTTTGTCAATGGTGAATCATCAAAAGCTTCTGTTTCAATCAATGCTTGACCTAGTGGACGGTTTGTATCTTTTTTAAAATGTCCGACTACTGTAGCCTCTAACTTGCATTTCCTTTTTCTTTTTCCTTAAGACAGTTAAGTTTGATAAGTTTGCTTAATTTGGTTCTTATGTTTGTAAGTGTTAGTGTTATGTTTCATTACTTTTGAACTTCACCTCTCAGTTTTTATTTGCCTCATTTGAGGAATTTTTGGCTTTGTTGATTGTGTTTTTCTTCTTATTTAGTACTATGTTTCATATAACCTATAGGGTGGAGTGAGCAAAAGTTGGGGATTTCTTTATACTTTTTTCTGTACATATCCATTAGTGGACTGATTTGGTTTTAAACAGGATGAGCACATTCAATATTTCATGATAAAAGAGTTGCCATTATGCTAACATACACACACAAGGAACCCAACTAACCAAAAAGAATTATTATGTGCCTTATATTTGAACCGAATAAAATAAGCTGCATATGGAAACAAAAGGTTTAGAGCTTATAAAATAAAAAGTCCATCTAAAGGATATTATATGACCACTTAACAAAGAACTTGTAAATAAGCTCAATTCGCATAGGTAGATATATAAATACACCAATATTAAGTCTCATTTAAGGGATATCATATGATCACTTAGAGCTTATAAAAATGTTCGATTACATTGCTAGGTGTATAATTGTTGCGAAATCGACAATTAAAGAACACAAAAAGAAATGTACAGATAGGGAAGATCGACACACAAATATACGTGGTTCACTAACAATGTGTTAGCTACGTCCAGGGACAGAGGGAGAACAATATTATTAGAGAGAATGTTTTTTCAGAAATTACATCAAAACGGCGTCTCTAGGGTTAGAAAGTTTATATAGCGCACTACTCTAAACTCTAGGATCATAATCGTAAATAACTACAAATAAATAAATATGCTGAATACAAAATCTGAATAACCGTACTTGGTTGTTCAAAGCACCAACAAACAAATTCAAGGCATTTCAATAATAATTACACCAATCTTAAGTCTCGAGAAAGTCAAATAAGAATACACATGCAAAATAACATCTTAGCAATAATTCCTATATCAAAAGATACCATAGAAAAAAAAAGATTAACTGACAAAGGACGACACAAAGTAGATCTATGGGTACAAAGGACGGCACAAAGTAGATCTATGGATACAAAGATTATGCTCGCGCCAAATATGATAGATAATATCACACCAAGCAATTCTCAAATAACTGCCTGTCAACTTTAAATTTATTTCAAAAAAAATATTTCTATAATCTATTCCATTAAAATGAAGATGAAAAATGGCATGATAGCAACTCATAAAATAGTGCTACACATGACTTAGGTTCATATTTCAATTATACTTTGAATTTTAGGAAAAGTTTCAATTATATACCCTTGAATTTTTGAATAAGTTTCATTTATGTCCTAAACTTTATAGTAGGCTTTAATTATGCCCGTATCATATCGAATTTTTTTTTTAGCCCTTAGCCTTGAAAATTGTTTTAAAACAACCTCATTAGACGATAACATAATTTGGTGATTAGTTGAAAAATAAAAAGTTACACATGGCTGGTAGTGAGCTGTAAAAAGTAGAACTTGAATCACACCTATGTTTTCATGCATTGATAAAAATTCACCTTTTTATTTTTACTACTAGCTGTAAAATTGCATGAAATGTTTCATGCATTGATAAAAATTCACCTTTTTGATTGTGAAATGAAACATTAGATTGTGGAAAAGAGATGAATAAATATCTTTTACAATCAACCTATTTATCCATGGAGGAAAAGAGGCCGGCCATTCAGATACAAGCTGGTCAGAATGGGCTTTTTTTAGCTAACTTATCAGCAACCAAATTACAGCTTCTAGGAACAAAATGAAAATTGATGTTTACAAAATGAATATTTTCTTCTAGAACCCAAAAATCATTCTTAATACTGTTTCTATCTGACCAAATCGCCCAACATGCAACTGTGTTCAGTTCAAGGTCATCTTTACTACAACTTTTGTTGAAGAAACTAATGATATTTTTGTAAAAAGGACCAACTATTTTGGGATCTAGGGCAGTGGATGAGTATATGGTCAGTCGTTTCCCAGGCATTGGAGCAAATAGGGCAGTAAGGTAATGTGTTAATAGATTTACTCTAGTAGGAATAATCTCATTTACAGCTCTCCATATGAAACGCTTTATCTTTGAAGGAATTGTAAGTTTCCAAATGGATTTTCACATATCGCCCCCGGTGTTGTAGCTTGAAGATTCAGTGAGGATCTTGGAGTTTACGAAGAGGTTGTATTCACTTTTAACTGTGTATTTCCCAGTCTTATCATAATGCTAAATAAGTTTATCATCAATGCGTATATTCACCTTTAGGTTGCTGCCAGAACTTGTTATGAACTTTGAAACTTCAAGATTTGTTAAGGAGGGATTTGAATCACATAGCTTGAAAGTTGAAGGTCTGGGGATCCATGGGCTGTTGTACAAGTTAACCACTAAGCCATTTCCCATTATGAATCTTGAGCCATCCATAAGCAAGTTTCTACCACATATAATACTTCTCCATAGATATGATGGACGATGGTCAAAATTAGCTTAAATGAAATCTGAGTTATTAAAGTAAATTCCTTTTAGGAATTTTTTAAAAAGTGCTTCAGGATCATTTAAAATTTCCAAGATTGTTTGACCCCTAGAGCTGGGTTAAATCCTTCTAAATATTTGAAGTTAAGACCTCCAAAAACTTTTGGTAGACAAAGTCTTTTCTAGCTCATCCAGTGCATTTTCCTATGGTTTGAATGTTGGGTTTATGTCCTAAAACTCGTAATTTATAAAATTAAGCATATTTTATTTACAATAAATATGCTATTGAGATTTATTCAATAAAGTTGTTATTGAATATGTAAATTGCACTTGTAAAACCTAAATTCAATAAACTAACGAACCCTTAGCTATAATATGAATACTCGAACCTTATGTGGAGACATAAAAGAGAATCAGATTTGTGTAGGATTGGCAATGGGGCTAGGGCGGGGCAAGGGAGGGTTCGCCGTCCTCGTCCTCATTGAGGGATTTTACCCCCATCCCTACCCCCGTCCCTGCCATTTGAAGGCGGGGACGGGGGCAGGGATTCCCGTTGGGAAACGGGTCCCTACGAGGAGCCATTCCCCATTTTTCCTTTTGTTTTCCCACAAGGACTTTTTTTTTCTTTTTTTTCTTTTTTTTCTTTCTTTTTTTTTTTTTTTTTAAAAAAATTCTCCTAAAATTCTATTTGGTTTAGGCTTGGACACTTATTGGGCTTAAATTGGGTCAAATTAAAAACTAGGCTAAATGTAAAAAGTTAAATACCTAATATATATATGTATATATTTAAAAACCTAATCGGAGCGGGGATACCCTCCCCATCCCCGATTCGGGGACTCTAAAAAGGTACTCGATTTGACCCCATTCCCGGTCAAACTGGGGATTCCTCACCCTCGATCGGGGCGGGGACCACAGAAATTTTGCCAACCCTAGGTTTGAGTATATAGCCAAAATGATCTATAAGTATAAGGATAGGGTTGAGTACGTTGGGGCACTATGGATGTGGCCTGCTTTGTATTAGATACAAACGTTGTGATTCCAAAGTCGTTCATGTGGAAACATGCGAGTGGAGGCATCCTATGCAAAAGATGTTTGCATAAGACCAGACCACGAAATAGTCACTTTTCTTTATAACTCTAGTTATTGTTAAAATTGATTGATTCAACTCGATGACCTAAGGTAACTCGATCTCAATCCTGAACTAACTATGAACTCATGTTTATTCGAGATTATCCTTTAATATGCATGGGTGAGATTGCTCAATATTGCTATTCAATCAGACTCCCATTTTAGGGTTAAGATCGGGTAGATAGTTGGGGACATAGTCTTGCCAGATGAAATTCACTCTTACCCGTTTTAGGATTAGTAGATAGATTTTTCCCTTAAGTACTGATTTCTAGTCTTAAACAAGGGGCCCCACCCTTTCTATGGTCGAGAGGGATTCGGTTAATTGGTAGAACCATAAACCAATTGTTTATTAGTGGATCGGTGGAGACTTAAGGATCAAAATGTATTATAAGGGTTAAAGGGTAATTTTGACCCAACTGTAAATGCGAAAGACTTGTGAAGGATCGACTTACTGATTATGGTTAAATCAAGTGGACATAAATATATCTATAGTGAAAAGAGTGCAACTACTGGGATTTAATGGAGTGACTTGGTAGTTAACGAATATTGATTAATTCGGTTAAAAAAGTTTAGCAGTTAATCTCAGATCATTGGAGCTCATGACCTATAAGTCCATTAGGTCCCTCTACTAGCTTGTAAATATAACCTAAAAATAACATGTTGAGAGAATTTGAAATGTTCAAATTCAGTTTAGGGTTTGGATTATTATATTCGACATAATCAATGTTTAATTATCAAATTAAACGGTTTTAGAGAGTTGGAAATATTTAAATATGATTTAAATATTTTAGTGATTCATGTTTGAATTAGGTGTTTTATTAATTTAATATTTTGATATTAAATTATTTATTTATTTATTGTTAAATTTTGAGTTTTTCTCAAATTCAATTTTTTTTCTCAATTAATTTAATGAGTTTTGATTAAACTAAATTGAAAAATAAATAAAGTGGATAAAATTTCCAATTAATTTAATTTAGTTTGGATTAAATTAAAAATTAGAAATTTAAGAAATTGGGTAGTGGGTTTTTCCCACTTGATACAATTGATTAATACCTAGTCATTTATTTTAGTGGAAAATTGAGTGTCAATCTCTCATTAAAATCATTTTGAATGTTTAAAAAATATATATAAAGTTTTGATTTCATGGAAAACAACATGCAAAATCGTTTTTTGTAAGAAAAAACAAGTTTTTCTGTCAAAATATTCTCCAAAACTAAATATCATCCCAAACCCCTCTCAATTTTGGTACCCCCATCCAATCTAAGGTCAAGAGTATATTGGTAAAGTCCTTGAGGTAGTCTAGAACAAGTTCGTGAGTAGATTTCATCAGTATATTAGAGCATTTGGAGGAATTCTTCAAAGGTGATAAAATCTGAAACCCTACTATTTTATGTTGAACATGCAAGCTAATCCAGTAAAATTGATGTAGTTAGAGTGCTTGGGATCCTAGTAGCTTTTGTTTGTTGAATGTCAACTCCAATCATTGAAGAAGAGCCCCACCAAAATTGTGAAAAGCTTTTTGATAGCTCATCATAAAAACGCTTAGGCAATTTAAATATACTCGTTGTATAAGGTGGGATATCTTGTCCAATACTTTTGATTAAAATCTCTTTGCCTGCAGTAGGAAAAAAAAAAAAAAACCTTTTCCTGCTTTGATTGCTTTCCAAATCTTTTCTGTGAGGAATCTAAAGTCATTTAATTTCTTTTGGGATAAAACAGATGGAAGCCTGAGATAATGGCCAAAATTGTTAACTCTGTTAACGCCTAAAATGCTGCTTAAGAAGTTTGCTCGGTCAATGTTGATATTCGAAGAGAATATCATAGTTGGTTTTGAGAAGTTGGTACATTCATCAGAATAATTTTTTTTTGAAATGGCATCAAAAGAGGGATGAGTAGTAAACAAAATTTTGAAATAAGAGATAAAAGTTTCTTCAATTTCAATTAGGTAAGTAGTCCACTGCCCGGTCGAGTTTAGAATGCCATTCATTTCATTATTTTTTCGGCGAATAGTAGCTTTCTTGTGGAACTACTTTGTGTTAAGATCACCCCATTTTAACCAGTCCTCTCGTGATCGTTGTTTTCAGTAGATCTCTTCTTCAAGTAGTAGTTGTTTTAGTTCAAGTTCAATGCTATGGATTTTGTTAAAGTCAGGAAAAGAATTATAGTCATCTTGAAGATATTTCCTATACATCTCGAAGATATTTCCTACATGTAAAATTCTTATTTTTTAGAGAATTTTTCCTATTGTGACCCCAATCTTTGAAGGCTTTAGAGCAGTTGTCCAGATCTTTTGAAAGAGATCCAACAAGATCATTTTAAGGAGACCGAAGGCCAAAGTTCTTAATAATGTTTGAACAATCCTTGTGAAGTGTCCAGGATTCATCAAAAGTAAATCGTCTACTCTTTTTAAAACTTTGGGGCTTGATGTTGATGTTAAGAGTTAATTCAATAGGTTTATGGTTAAAATGCATCCATGAAGGAAATCAAACACGTGGATTTCCATGAGTAGCGAAAGTGGATCGTTCCAAATGCCATTCAAATTGAACATAAACAATTACAGTCTTAAATGGAAACTAACAGATCATGCAAAAATAAAAATTACAGCATGTTATAATAGATTCAAGCGATAGAGTATGCATACCTTTGAAGAACTATTCTTCAAGAATCCCTCAATCAGTCTCCAATGCATCCACAACAACACTAGAACGCAATGAATAACACACAACACGTACACGAACACAATGATCGTATGAATGCTCCTCGAACCCAATCGAGTCCAACTCGATTCATGAACAAAGTAAGGACACCACCACAAGTGTTACCTTGGTATTCTCGATGTGAGAATCTAAGAGTTGTGAGCTCTGTATGATCTTGACTTAAGAAAGAGACTGTAGGTATGCGATCGAGTAAGTGGGAGATATGACACTGTCTATCGCATAGATGATGTACTCGATCATTTAGTAAATGGCAACCTATCGCATAGATATTGCTACTCGATTGTGTAGCAACGATCTGTTGAATGACTATCGTATAGTCAACTCTAAGCGATTGCTTAGCTGATCGTGTAGTCTCTCGATGGCTATCACTTAGTAAAACTATTTTACATGATAGCCTATATCGTGAGAACTTTCTAAATGAAGCAACTACTAAACTTTAGGAAAACAATTTTCCTTTTATCTCACGGTTACCATAAAACTTCCAATAACTTCCCACCCAATCGGTTATTAGAGAAAAATAATTAATTATCATATAATTAATGTATTATAAATAAATATGATAACCAACTTATCATATTATATTATAACCTATAGTTTTAATATTTCATCTCATGAAATATATAAACCATAGTTTTTTGGTTCTATTTTATGGTACTTGATATAAATCATATTTATATCAATTCCTCCAATTAATGTATCTCATACATCATACCAATTATTTCACATATAATTAAATTTTCTCTTGTTAATTTGAACACTTCAAACTAACCCCAAAATCTGATTCTCAACTTGAACTCATTAAGCTACCAAGGGGACCTTATGAACCTGTAGCTTGAAGCTCTAATGGTACGTGAATAGCTGACTAAACTCTTTAGTCACGAGATCCACCATCCCTTAACTATCTAGCACTCCACTAAAGACCGACAGCTGCACTCTTCTCACTACAGATATATTTATGTGTCCATATAACCAATTAACAGTACGATAATCCTTCACAAATCGCCCGTAAGTACAGTTGGGTCAATTTAACATTTTGCCCCTGTAGTTACATCTAACTTCTTAAGTACTACCGATTCCTCTAATGAACAATAAGTGATAGTTCTACTATGACCGAGTCCTCTCTTCCAAAGAGAGGGTGTGGCCACTATGTTCAAGACTCGAAATCAGCCCTTAAGGGAACAATTTATTTACTTACTCTGGGAGAATAAGATATGAGTAAACTCTACCATTTTCAATACAGATGGGGATGATTTAGACTAAGAGAGTGTTGAAGGTTTTAGAGTTTTTTTTTTTTTTTTTTTTTTTTTTTTTTTTTTTTTTTTTTTTTTTTTTTTTTTTTTTTTTTTTTTTGCCAAAATATGATTAGAAGAAGAAGATGATATAAGATTTTCCATAGACTGATACGAGAACTTTCTTTTTATATTTGTAGGAGCAAGTGACTCATTGAATGATTCAATCATGGATTTTAAACGACTTTTCCAATGTTTTGGTTTTTTGAGAGGGTCATGTAGCTCATCAAGTGATTTAGAGAAGGTCAGAAGATTGGAAGCTTCTTTATGTGTAAGTACTCTTGGATCTTTGGAAGGGGCAAAGGATTCATGAGGAAGGATAGTATTCTCAGGGTTGGAGGAGGATTCTCATCTAGATCAATTATGATATTCTTGTTGCCTGGATCTTTAATAGAAGCCTCCTCATAGACTGTAGATTGGTGAGCTTTAGTATCCTTTGTTTTCTATACTTTAGCACCATCTTTTGAAAGATTTTAAGGATGATTTTTCTGGGATCTTTGAGAGCTAGAAAAATTCATCCAAACGCCATATCGATAATCTTTGGAACTCTCTTGAGAAGAAGATTGTTTAATAGTAGAGAAATCCTTTGTTGTATGTCCTATGAATCTGCAAAAGTAGCAAAAATCCAGAAGTCTTTCATATTTAAATTCAACACATCGATCAGAAGGAAAACTTTTAGTATTGATTATTATTCCTTTGCAAAGAGGTTGTGAGATATTGATGAGTTCTCTGATTCTCACAAATTCTCCCCAGCAAAATTCTTCTTGATCAAAGTCGACATCCAAAAAAGTACCAATAGAGTTGTCTATATTTATAGCCATATGCTTGTTCTGGAATAGTAAAGGTAAATAAAAAATTCGAATCTAGAAGGCTACTTTGTTAAAAGAGGTTTCTGATGTCTTAAGTTCATGCTTCGAGGATCCAAGAACTAGGAGGGACTTGTAAAAAAGCCATGACCCTAATTCCACAATCCAATCTTTATCCTATTTAAATAAAAACATATTCTTGTCGATGCTTTCCAGACTTATGTTTTGGTGAAATCTCTAAGCGTTTGCAAAGGCATTTCTTAGAGCAGGGATAGTGATGATGCGTGAAATAAGGAGGTTGCCAATGTGACAGTGATCGAGCTGATCAATTATGTTAGTTTTAAATTCAGGATCCATTGCTATCTTTGGGAACAGTTCTTCTAAGAGATTCAATTTACTCCATTCTGAAAGGATTTCCTCAGTTGCCATTATCGTTGGGATTCTTACAACTGATCGGAAATAAGGATGAAATGACCAAGTCAGTAGAGCACTAATGAAAAACCTCACAAAATAGAGTCCTGGGGGATCTTGAAGACAGACCCTGTTATATATAATTATATAATGTCATTTCAATATGAGTTAAGACATTTGTTGTTCCCCCTTAAAATTGGAGATCCACATGAGTAATGAATAACCTGACTGAGCCCACCTTTTCTCAAATCTTCACACCCAGACACATTTGAATTTAATTTCCAAAAATTTTTTACTAGAATAATCCATTTGTTATACCTCACACTACTCTTGAACTCCATCCAATTTATGTCACATTTTCTCCTCATTTTATGCGTGAAGAATAATAGAATGATTATTTTGAACCATTCCAAATATTAGGTGTTAAAAGAGAAAACTTCAAAATTATAAGAACATAATTGAAATATTTTAGAGACGTAACTGAAACATGCACTATCACGTGTGCCACTATTTTACGAGTCAATCTCACCTATGGTGCTTTATTTTGATTGGAATGTTTATGTTTATGGCAATCTCTCTTCTCTAATATAAAGGTAATTGCAGCTAATGTGAGCGTTTTTATCTTCTTCTTTTTTTCTTTTTTTTTTTTCGACTCTTCTTTCTTTTGGGGTTGATGCCCTAAAGTCTCGTATCTTGTAGTTTGTAAACAATTTGTACGAACGATTGTGTTGTATAATATATGATATTTACTTCACATCTTGATTTTGCTCAATTGTATGTTTTATTTGCTTTACCACAAACCAATAACCATAAAATCCCCGATTATCTGTATGTAACTTAAGTATGTATGTGATAACATACAAGTAGATCATGTCTTGAGTGATAACCAAAATGGTCTGTAGTATATGGATATAAGAGGGAAACCTTATCTTGGTAATGCTACGGATGCGGCCCGCTTTGTGGAATGGTCACGAGTGTTATGACTTGTCACAAATGGTCTGATCCTGATCATTCATGTAGAGTACATGCCAGCGGGGGTGTCCTATACAAAGATTTTGTATAAGAACTGACCACGAAGTGTTAATATCGCGTTATATAACACTGTTCATGACAGAGACTTCACTTCACTAGGATGACCATAGATAACATGACCTCAATCCTAAGTGAGTTAGGAACTCTTGTCATTGAGAGTGGTCCTTTAATTTGTATGGGTGCGAGTGGGCAGGTCGTCGATTCAAACCTACCATTTTGGAGATTCTTCTTATTTGGGAGCTGGAAATTTAGCTACATAAGATAGAATTCACTCCTTCTCTGAAGCAGGGGCAAATAAATAGATAACTACTTTAAGGGCTGATTCCAGGGCTTGAATAATGTGGTGCCACATACCTTCTCTTAGCCCGAGAGGTATTCACACCTAGGGTGACTATGTTGTATTGTTCATTAGAGGATTCAGTGATACTTAAGGAGTGAGATGTAACTATAGGGGCAAAACGGTAAATTAGCCCAGCTGTACTTACGAGCATCTGTGAAGGGTCATTGTACTCATGATTGGTAATATCCGATGGACACAGAAATATATCTGTGGTAAGAAGAGTTTTGCTGTTGGTATTTAATGGAATGCCTGACAGTTAACGGATGGTGGATCTCGTGGCTAAAGATTTTAGTTAACTATTCATGTACAATTGGAGCTTCGAGCCACAGGTCAATTAGGTCCCCTGGGTAGCTTGGATAAAGTTGAGAATCAGTGTTTGGGTCAGTTTGAAATGTTCAAATTGACAAGAGAGTGTTTTTATTATATATAATATAATTGGACTGGTTAATTATATATGATATAATTGACTAAATGTATGAGATACTTTATTATGGAGGAAATTAGATATAAATATGATTTATATCAAATGGAGGAGAAATTACTATAGTAGATATATGATATCAAACTATAGGGTAAGAATATAATATGATTATATTCATTAATTATCAAATTGGTTAATTATATGATAATCGGCCTAAAACTTCTCTCGGTCGTGCGTTAGTGGGAGAATTTGAAGTTGGTTATTGTAACCAAAGAATAAATTGAAAATTTGTTTCATTTTGCAAAAGTTCGAAGAATTTGCAATCGGTGTGTAAACATAACGATCGCCTAGCTTGAGAGCCTATACGATAGTCGCTCATCGTCTAAACGATCGCACACTAGCGCCTAAATGATCACACACCCATCCCTAAATGATCGTTTAGCTTTCCTAAACGATCGCATCGTGTGCCAAGTTTTTTAAACAATCATCTACCATTTATTAAACGATCACTTAGTAAAACTTACGCGATCCTGTAGCTTCTTCTAAACGATAAGCACGCAGCTATACGATAGCTCTTTCTCTCCCACTTGCTTATCGTCTACACGATTTGTTTTTTCTCCGACCTCTACCAAACTCACTAAAGACCACACATTGGATTCTCACTCCGAGAATACCAAGGGCTCCATTTGGTGGTGTCATCCCCGCTGCTTTCTTGTGTGTGACTGTTCGTGTTATTGCCGTTTGTGTAGACGATCATGCTGCTGCAGCTGACTGGTTTGTTGGGCGATAGAGTTCGCGTAGAGGTCTTCCGCTGCTTTTGAGTTCAACGCTTGAAGAGGGTCTTCAACTGGTATGAAAACTCTTTCCCTTATCATTTGGTGTTCAAAGCATGTCGTTAATTAGTGTAAATTGCATAACTGTTTGATAGGATGTATGTGTGGTAATTTCGGTCACAATGAAATCAGAAAGATCCAAACGCGCTCATGGATACTCTTCGTTAAGAGTTCCTTCACTTTCTACATTTTCAATAATATTGTAAGTGCATGTGCATAGCTTTGTTTCAATTGATATGCTTATGTTTATTATTACTATGAGATATTGAAAAAAGAATGGAGAGAAAATAGGGAAGAATGAAGAGGAAAGAGGGAGATAGAGAGGGAGATATAGAGAGAGGATTTGAGAAAATGAGAAAAGAATGAGATATAGAAGGATGAGTTAGCAAATTGGGAGATATTTTGTTTTAATTCTAATAATTTTAATAGCAATCCATATATCATTTTTTTCAATCACATTGTCAATTCGATTATTATATTCATTTTCCTTACAATTTCAAGGTGTTTTTTCTTTTTCTTTTTCTTTTTTTCCCTCGTCCAATAAAATCAACATTTTAACTTCTTGAAAAATATATGTGCTAATTGGTTGTATACATTAATTAGTTTTTTTTTTTTTTTTTCCTTTCTAAATCAATGAAAAGAGAATGTTAAAGAAATAAAGGAAGACAAAATTAGTTGGAGTGAGTGAGAAAAACCTGCAAATCAAGAAGAGATGTATAAGGGAAGATTTCATAATATTAGGGAATGAATAGTTATAAAGAGAAGTTGTGAATATAATATTCCTAATTTTAATTTTAAAAATCTGATTGTGATTCAATTATGTTATAAAGCTGTTTTCAAAGTAGAAAAATGAGCCAACTTATTTACAAAGATAGCAAAATGTCACGATGTGACAATGATAAGTGTTTATGGTGTCTATCACTGTCATTTTGCTATATTTGAAAATATTTCCAACCGTCTTGCCATTTAAAATAATTACTCTATATTATATTCGTTATCCATTCAATTTTTTAAGAAAAAAAGTTTTAAAAGTTTTAAAATATAACTAAAATTGGGTTTATGAAAATAAAAATGGTTTATAAAAAATAATAAGAATAAGGATAATATTAAAAAAATACTATATAAATTATAAAATAAGATTTTCTATAAATTGAGAAAAAAAACGAGCTTACTGTATTTCTAAATTAAATAATTTATAAATTAAAAAGGGATTTTTTTAAAAAAAAATGGAGAAACTACTAAAAATATTTACAAATATAGCAAAATGTCAATGTCTATTTGTGATAGACTCTGATAGACATCTATCGACATCTATTAATATCTAATTTAATGTATATAGTTAATAAATTAAATAAACACCATAAGTTTATTTGTCTCTACTTCTCAAAATTAACTAATTCTTTATGAATATGATTTATAAAAATTCATTATTTGAATCCTATTCAAATATTTTTCTTTTAATTATAGATCAAATATATAATTAACAATATCATATTAATCTCATTAATATACTATTCCATCAATCGATTTGAACAATTCAAATAATTTCTCTTGTATTTCCTATAGTGAGCTATCGATGGGACCTTATGGACCTACATATTAGAAGCTCTAATGATATGAGATTAATTGATTAAACTCATTTAATCCAATTAATCAATATTCATTAACTACCGAGCACTCTACTAAAGATCGATCGTACTGTAGATTTATTTCTGTGTCCACAGATATAACCAATCAACAGAGTGATGACCCTTCACAAATGCTCATAACTACAACTAGGTCAAAATTCTGTTTTGTCCTTACAGTTACATCTAACACCTTAAGTACCACTGATTTCTCTAATGAACAAATAGTTTACAGTCCAATTATAAACTAATACCTTTCGGGCTAGTGATAGGTTGAGGCATCATTGTCCAAGACCCGAAACCAGCTATCAAGACCAAGGAATAAGAAGGAGTGAATTCCATCTTGTGCAGTTGTGTTCCCAACTCTCTAATAAGACAAATCTCCAAAATGGTAGGCTTATTGAGTCAGATATCATGGCCACTCTCACCCACACAGATTAAAGAACTTTCGTCATAAACAGGAGTTCACAACTCACTCAAGATTAAGGTTAACTCTCCTATGATCATCCAAGTGAAATGTGAGTCTCTTCTAGTAATGGTGTTATATAGAAAGTCTATTCATTTCGTGGTCTAGTCTTATACAAACTCTTTGTATAGAATATCCCCGTTCGCATATCTCCACATGAAAGATTAGGATCAAATCATTTGTAGAACCTAACAACAATTATAACATCTACAAAGTGGGTCGTATTCATAGTGTCATAAGGATAAAGTACTTAACCTTATCCATCTACTATAGACCATTTAGGTTATTACTTAAACATGATCCACCTGTATGTCTCCACATATATATTTAAATTTCATAAAATAACCTTGGAGCTTTGTTTATTGGATTGAATTCATGCAATCTAAACGTCAAATAAAATTTACCTTTGATTTTATTAGATAAATGTGTTAACAAAAATTCAAACCACGAGATACTCTAGATTTAGGATATCAATCCCAAAAATCGTCTACTTATCCAAAGCTAGTGGAATGTATCAAATTACAATAAAAGACGAGTGGGAATGTAAAGTATCAATATACAATACAATAAACTAGGGAATACAATATACCGAATAAAATCTCCCACTCGCCCTAGCTTAGATGACTCATATCTTGTAGATACAGACCCTTCAGGTGACCCTAAAAAACTTTAGCTGTGAGAGCCTTTGTAAATGCATCAATAACATTATGCTCCAAGGAAATCTTTGTAACGATTACATCTCCCCGTCATACAATCTCTCTGATAAGATTGATACTTGCACTCTATATGTTTTCCACGTGTGTGATTATGAGGCTGCTTGGATTTGCCACAACACCACTGTTATCACAATAAAATGTGATGTGCAAGTACATATTTGGAACAGGTTTGAAATCTATGAGAAATTTTCTGAGCCAAATGGCTTTTTTAGCAGCTACATACTTAGCCTCCATGGTGAAATCCGCAATACAACCTTACTTAATGTTACGCCGTATTATAACTCCTTCATTCAGAATGAACACAGTTCTTGAAGTGGATTTCCTTGAATCCTTATCAGTCAGAAAATTAGAATCAATGTACCCTTTAAAGATCAAGTCTTTAGCCCCATATACACGCATATAGTTTCTCATTCTCCTAACATACTTGAGAATAGCTTTAACTGCCATCAAGTGATCAAATCCTAGATTGGATTGATATCTATTGACTACTCCCATTAAATGGTAGATGTCAGGTCTAGTACACAACATGATATACATAAGGCTACCCACTGCAGATGCATAGAGAATTCATCTCATCTCCTCAACCTCTTAAGGTGTCTTAGGAAACTGTTCCTTAAACAAGACAATTTCATATATGAAAGGTAACAAACCCTTCTTGGAATTTTGCATCAAATATCTGACAAGCACTCTGTCAATATAAGATTCTTGAGACAAGGCTAGTGATTTGTTCTTTCTGTTGGGATTGGTGTCTTAATTCTCCTAGAGTCTCATGATGAATTTTTTTCAAAGGTAGAACCTCTGATGAATTTTTTCTTGTTGGAGAAGGCAATATTTTCCTCCCCATTATTTATTTTGGTTTGCATTAAAGACTAAAAAGTCTATAGCTCGTTAAGGAGGGTGGTGAGGTTGTAGTCAATTTTGTTCATAACACAATTGCTACGGAATTGCAGAAAGCTGTTCGACAACGATTGCATGATAAAGTTCACCTGACTGGGTTCATTTATGAGACTTCTATTCATCTCAACTATATTGAAATGGTTCATCATGTTATGGACATGTTCCCTAACAGACGATCCTTTATCCATCTGCGCAGAGAAGATGAACTTAAGAGCATCATGCATGATCTGTGAGGAAAGTTTTCCAAACATGTCACGCAATGATTAGATGACTTGGCGTGCATTGATTATGATCTCATGATTTTTTGCCAAAACGTCATATAAGATTGCCAAAATATAGACCTTTGTCTTATTATTGGCCTCAGTCCACTTCTCATAAGCATCACGAACACTTCGTGATGTGTTGTGCCCAGGGGCTAGAGGGAATTCATCTGTGAGAACGAATTTTAGGTCATCCACTACCAAAACCATATTCATCATATTTTTTCATTTTGTAGAATTTTCTCCAGTTAATTTTCGGCACCAAGAAAAGTAACAATTGAGCTAGATATGCTGATACAAAAACAAATGACTTATATTAGACACTTGTGCAAAACTTCATTTTTCATTTTAATCCAATCAGTTTAACAAAAACTAATAATGAACCCAACATTATTTATTTTGCAATGATACTTCAGTGAGGCAAAATAAGTGTCGCCTCGGAGTGAATAGTTAATTCTTCACTGAATTGAGATATTCTCAATAAAACAATACATCAAAATAACTCTTAATCCTATAATATTTAATTACCATTGATTTAGTCCAGAAAACATTAACTGACTTAATTTTTCTTGTAAGTATAACCCTTCATTTTTAACCTTATAATACCGTCCCAACCAGTCTACCTCAGGAACAATGTGATTGGAAAATTCATTATAGCGATCTTATCCATTTTGGAGTTTCATATGTCCGCAAACATCTTCCTAAGGGGACGCTCTCAGAGCGCCATGAGGTTGAGCATGGAAATGACGTTTCAAACCAATGAAAGAGACCGTATGATGTGTTGACACACGTCCTTCTCCCACTCACTATAAACACTTTCTCCATTCATCTTGATATTGACCCATGCAAATACCTTCGTAAATGATGGTGCGTTCAGGACACCACGAGGCCGAGCATGAATCTCACCTTGTAAACTTTTGGGGAGTGCGTGGGTGGAGAAACAACATATCAAATACATCTTTTTCCTCTTACTAAGTGTTTTGCAAAAGATGGGTTTAGTAACTTAGTAAAATCTGACTAATCAATTCTTAGCTAAGTCCTTATTAATTTGCTCAATATAACACTTATATTGAATAATTTAACATTATGTGATTTCATTCATTAAACTCTTTAACAAAATTGATAATATATTGCATGTTTATAAAATATTTGTCCAATTCACTTTCCAAGTTCGTTCTCAGGTAGAGGTGTTCCATTTCCATCAGCTTAAAAACCTCAGCCTAGGCAGAACGTTGCTTAGACAAAGGTCCCTTATGAGCAATTATTTTATAAATTTAATCTTTTAATCGAAGTTCATTTTAATCCTATTAAAACAAATCAAAAGATTAACCTATTTCTAATCTTATTAGAAACGTGTTTAACATAAGTCTAGGTCAATTAATTTTAAACTATTTAAAATTCATTTGAGTCTATGTTCGCATGAACTCTTGATTATAGTTCTAATTTCATTACTTTTATAACCGTTATAAAACAATGAAAAAAATAAAATCATAAATTTGCATTTGGTGACATTGATTAAAATATATAACACTTATATTAATCTAATTAATGTCATGCTCAATGCAAATTTCTTTTTCATTATAAAATATAATCATTATATTAAACACTCATTAAGCATCATCAACCATCATGGCATCGTATACTATAACAATTATAATATTGCATGATGTATGAACATGCTTAATGTACCATACATCTAAATAATATAACATTTCTATTAAGATGCATGAGCATGCTAATTTAATTATGTATTCAAAATATAACACTTATATTTATACATGAAGCATGAACATGTTTATCCTAAGGTGGGATTTTAATCTAAATGGCAAACATTATGCACCATTCAATACTAATTTAAATCATACATCTCATGCATAATTAAATTAAACAACAATTAATTGGACTGAATTTTGGCACCCTAGAAAGCAATTAATTAATTAAATTAATATAACATTTATACTAATTTAATTAATTAACTAAAATTAAGTTACAAAGCAAATTGCAAAAGACTCAATGCAACAGCCTTTAGCAGATCTTTGCGCGCGCCGCACAAGCCCGTTTAATCCTCAGAGCGTCGCAACATTGAAGGGTCAGCATCGCGACGCTATGAACGTTGCACGTCGCCTCGCCTTCGTAGCGTCGCGATGCTGCAAGGCAGAATACCCTAGATTTTATGATTTTCCAGCTCCGAACCTCTTCGAAAGCCTCCGTTGCTCCCCGATCTCCTTAACGACTGTTGCTCTTTCGATTGACACAGACTTACAGACTTAAAGCAAGAATCAAATGCCTAAAACACACCGGACCCTTACATTTAATCAAAATAAAATGCAAAATCTACGTGCCAAAAACCGTAAACATCCATTATTGCAAACTGACATTCAAACATTCCAAATGCAGAACATCAAACCCACCCCGAAGCTGGATTTTGTTTAAAAGACCAAACCAAAAATTGAAAATACAAGAAAATTGACCCTGATACCAATTGAAGGGATCGAATCCTGAGCAGAAGCGTGTGAACGCCTTGTATTTCAATTTTTTGATTTCAATGAAACAAAATTAGAACTTAATAGAACCAAAACAGAGGATAAACCATGTTTATATATTTAACATGCCTTTTAATAAAAAGAAAATGGATGAAGAATATTTTCTTACCTTTGTAGATCCCTCTGTCTTCATGAAAATCCCAAGCTTTTTCTCTGCAAAGTATCTCCAACGAACAATTAACACCACCGTAAGAGAGACCTCAATATCTCTTGGAATCCAAGGGTAGAAGAGTGGTCTCTAACCCTTGGAAGAGAAATGGTGGAGAGGAGAAAGTGTTGAGAAAATTTTGGGAGAATTTGGAGGCTAAGCTTTCATAAAATAAATCCTTTATATTTTAATTTTGGCAAAAGAAATAATTTATATGGAGAAGGGTTTACCCTTTCTCCAAGTATTTCCATATTTACTCTTAGAGCTCAATTAATCAAAATAATTAGCAAACCTAATAAATAACTATATATATTAAATCTAATTTAATGTATATAGTGAATAAATCATATGTTTATTTGCCTCCACCTCTCAAAATTAACTAATTTTTTATGAATCTGATTCATAAAAATTCATTATTTGAATCCTATTAAAATATTTTTATCTTAATTATAAATCAAATCTATAATTAATCATATCATATTAATCTCATTCATATGCTATTCCATCAATTGATTTGAATAATTCAAATCATTCCTCTTGTATTTCCTTTAGTAAGCTATCGAGGGGACCTGACCTATAGATTAGGAACTCTAATGATATGAGATTAATTAATTAAACTCTTTTAATCCAATTAATCAGTATTCAATAACTATGAGCACTCCACTAAAGACCGATAGTTGCACTCTTCACACTTTAGATTTATTTCTGTGTCCACGAATATAATCAATCAACAAAACAATGACCCTTCATAAATGCTCATTACTACAGCTAGGTCAAAATATTATTTTACCTCTACAGTTAGATCTAACTTATTAAGTACTAATGATTCCTCTAATGAACAAACATTTTATAGTCCAACTACAAGCTAACACCTCTCGGACTAGTGAATGGTTGAGGCCTCATTGTTCAAGACCTAGAATCAGCTATTAAGGGAACAATTTATCTACTTTCCCAAAGAATGGGAAGGAGCCAATTCCATCTTGTGTAATTGTGTTCCCAGTTGTATAATCAAACAAATCCCCAAAATGGTAGGCTTATTGAGTAAGCTATCATGACCACTCTCACCCATACAGATCAAAGAACTATCATTATAAACAGAAGTTCACAACTCATTCAAGATTAAGGTCAAGTCTCCTACGATCATCCTAGCGAAATGTAAGTCTCTTCTAGTGACGGTGTTATATAAAAAGTCTATTCATTTTGTTGTTCGGTCTTATACGAATTCTTTACATAGAATACCCCGCTCACATGTCTCCACATGAATAATCAGTATCATATCATTTGTAGCATTTCACAACAATTATAACATCTACAAAGCGGGTCGTATTTATAGTGTCACTAGGATAAGGTACCCAACCTTATCCATCTATTATAGACCATTTAGGTTATTACTTAAAAATGATCCATCTGTATATCTCTACATACATGTTTAAGTTTCATAAAATAACCTTTGATATTAGTTTATTGGATTGAACTAATGTAGTTTAAACGTCAAATAAAATAACTGTGATTTTATTAGATAAATAATTTGTGTTAACAAAACTACAAACCACGAGATACACTAGATTTAGTAAAGGTGGTCATTCAAATCGCAAAAATCGAACCATTTTTAAAAACTGAACCAAAAACACAGTGAAACCAGAAAAATGCGGTTCGAAGAAATTTTGAAATCGAATTAATTTGGTTCGGTTCGGTTTCGATTTCGAAAACCGAACCGAATCATTTTTAACTAATATATATATATATATATGTGTGTGTGTGTGTGTGTTTAAAAAGAGTAAAATCGAATTTAAAATCGAACTTTTTTTAATTTAAAGAACAAAACCAAATTTAAAACCAAACCGAATGGCATATATGCGGTTCGGTTCGGTTCGATTTGAATCAATAAATCGATTTTGTTCGGTTTCACATATTAGAAAATTTGGTTCGGTTCAGTTTCATCACCAAATCGGACTGAAACGAACCTTTCCACCCCTAAGATTTAGGACATCAATTTCAACAATTAAACCTACAAGATTTTAAGTATATACTTTTTTTTCTTTGAACATAACTTTCAAAGACTCAAAAAGAGAGTTATGGAGGAAAATATGTTTCACTATTTTTCCTTAAACTTTCTATAAAATTATATTTTTAAATCTCTTCAAACCAATGCAACTACTCCTTCAGAAATATTCATTATAATAAAATTCATTGTTTCGTGATGCGACACTACTTTTGATGATAAATGAGAAAACATTAAAATAAAAGACATTGTATCATCTATATTACAATAGACAAAATTCATAATATGTAAATATTTATTTGATAATTTAACTATTAACACAATTTTTTTCTTTACTTTGTACTATATATATAAAGACGTTAATATGAAAAACATAAAAAAAAAATTATATAATTTTTGTTACAGGTTAAAAGTTTCATATATTTTAAAATTTTAAATTAAAATTACGAGATTTCACATGCATAAGTTAGTATACATACAATTATAAAAATTAAAGTTCGACAACATTGATTCTTGGAGTTATTGTACGGATGACCTAAATTCTAGGTGAAAATAAAAATTGCCTCACTTTTTGAAAATGAGATTTTTTTTATCCTTTGTTGACGTCAAATTCGAGTACAATTATCAAAATATACTCGTACATGCATAAAAGTCCATCACGCTCTCTCGTTCTCTCTCATCTCTCACAATCGGAGGTGATACATAGTTTCGTCGAAGTTGATCGAACTGGAGAAGAAGAAGGAAAAAAAAAGTTTTGTTGAAGTTGGTCCGGAGAAGAAGAAGGAAATAAAAAGAGAATTCGTTTAAGTGGATCTATCGAAAAAATTATAATCGTGCCAAGGAAAAAGAATGAAAGAGAACAGAAAGGTGGGGAGTAAATTTGTAACTTTACTCGTCCACGAGATATATATATATATATATATATATATATATATATATATATATATATTTATATATATTTTAAAAAAAGTGAGCATTTAAAATAGGTCACATGTGAAATTATTACCTGGTTCTTCTAATTCCAGTGCTTTCTTCCATCGAAAATGGAGTCTGCTCTACAGCTCCCAATCATCGACCTCTCCTCTCAAGACCGCAGCTCAACGGCTCTCTCAATCCGCCAGGTTCGTCATATGACTTCCAAATCAACTTCCTCCATAGTTTTCCCCTCCAAATTCTGACCGAAATCCATTTTCTCCGATTGAAAATTGATCACAGGCATGCTTAGATTACGGATTCTTTTACTTAGTCAACCATGGCGTTGAAGACGCATTGCTCCAGAGAGTGTTCGAAGAAAGCAAGAAGTTCTTCTCTCTTCCTATTGAGGAGAAGATGAAACTTGCTCGGAAGGAACATAGGGGTTATACCGCTCTTTATGCCGAGAAACTCGATCCCACCGCCTCCACTAATATAGGTTTTTGTTCTATGTTTGATTTGAGATTATGCATTGTGTTCTCAAAACTTGTGAAATTTGGGGGAAATTTGAATTCTGAGAGACTCTGTAAATGGCAGTTCTGTTGGAAATAGGAATTTATGAAATGGTCAAAGCAAACCAATTAGTGAATAAAACAAACTTAAATTACAAATTTAGTCCCGAATTTTCAGCTCGCTGTCTACTTCATCCATAAACTTTCAAAAGTATCCGATAGGTCCATGAACTTCTAATTTTGTGTCTATTAAGTCTCTTAGCTTTCAACTTTGTATTTAGTAGATCCATGATATATTTAATTTTTTCTTAAACAAAATTGATTGTCTAATAGAACAATTATATTAGAAGTAAGAATCTTAAAAGGTATCCAATGCTCATATCATCATTGAACTGTTTTGTTTGATTGGAAATGGTGCAGCTTGGAAGCCAATGCACTTTCTTTACCATTTTTGAAGAGTTGGGATTGGAGAAAGTTGTTTATTTTTGTATCTATGGTTTTTCTGTGAATAGGTGATGCAAAGGAGAGCTATTATATTGGCCCTTTGGCAGGCAATGCAACTGAAAATGACTTGAATCAGTGGCCTTCAAGAGGTGAGCAATTTGTCTATTTTTGGAAGAAATTTGGATTTGTTGATTATTGTTTTAATCAACCGTTACACTTTGTGGCAACGAAATGACAGAACGATTGCCTTCTTGGAGAGCTACAATGGAAACCTTCTATAGGCAAGCACTGTAAGTTCAAATGCCTTTGGGATTAATTTCAGTACATCCTTGTAGTCTTTTCTTTAGAGAAGAAACATTTCATTGATAAAATGAAATAAGGGGAGACCCCAAACACCAATAGGTGATTACAATAAAGATTTTCAATTGGAAACTAAATAAACATCCTTGTTGTATGAATGTAATAAAACTGGTACTTTGTTGTTTTAGATGAATGTTTTGTTCATTGGAATCGAAAAGTATTCTTGTCTTGTTTCTGCTGGACAGCTACATTGTTTGAATTTGGACCGATTGTAATATTTTGCTCTCTCTTTGGCTGCGACAGCCTTGCTGGAAGACAAGTAATATCTTTGATTGCATTGGCTTTGAATCTGGATGAAAATTTCTTTGAGAAAATTGGTGCCTTGGATAACCCATCAGCATATCTTCGGCTTCTACACTATCCAGGTTTAGTGACTTTTTTTTTTAATTGGAAATTTAAAGAGGATGAAGATGAATTCTCTTTTTGTTTTAGTGTTGAAAGGCCTCGGCCTGTCTATTCTTAAAAGGAACAGGGGATGGGAAATGAATGAAAAATAAACGGAATGAAGGTAAATAATAAAGGTGCTGGAACGAGAATAAATCATGTATACAAAAATTATTTGGTTCAGAAATAAGATTATTAGGCTGTTTTTAAGAATGAGAATCACATTTAAGTTAATTTGGGCTGAAAACAAGTCAAAAGAAAAAGAAAATAGCAGACTGATTGATCTACCAAAATGAGAGTGTGAGACTGAGGCACAATGATTCTCCTTCCCTCATTCTCATATCCTTCTAAGTTAACGATGTACTGGGTCAACTATATATATTTAGGGGTTGTTTGGGGTGTGGAATTGAGTTCTGAAGTATGGAGTCAATATGTTGGAGTTTGGAAGTCTGTGTTTGGAGTGTAGAGTTGTTTAGTTTGGAGTTAGGAAACATTAGAGGGAGGGGGATGGAGTTGCTCGATAAATATTTGCAATAGGTGCTTCTAAAGTTGGTGGGCCAAATGCCCTTTTAGTGTTTCGTTTCGTCTTCAAGTTGAGGGAGATGCTAATTTGCTCATTATCTTTAACTCAGGTGACTTGAGATCTCTTGATGAAGAAATATTAGGTGCTTCTGCACATTCAGATTATGGGATGATCACTCTCCTTGTTACCAATGGCATTCCCGGACTTCAGGTATTTCATCTTAACCAATTGAGATCTTACTTTTTAGAGAAGATTGTGTGTATTATGAGATGAAAGTCTTGTGTCAAGTGGCTATGATGTAACAGGTATGCAAGGAAAAGTCTAATCGTCCACAAGTTTGGGAAGATGTCGCCCCTATAGACAAGTGAGTGTTAGGAAACTGATATTTTAAAAGTTATTTATTGATTAAACGAGTTGACACAATCGCACTAGATAACAACCAAACAATGAACTTGCTCTTCATTAAACGATAAGTGTCAATAAATAACTATACGATCGCTTACTATTGTTATGCGATCGCTTACAAACACTAAACGATCGTTTACAAACTCTACATGATCGCTTACAAACTCTACACGATCGTCTGCTAACTTTATACGATCACTTACTAATGCTAAACGATCGCTTACTAACGCTAAACAATCGCTTACTAACGCTAAACAATCGCTTACAAACACTACGCGATCGCTTACCAACACTACACGATCGCTGAAGCTCTTCTACACGATCGCTTAGTAGATGAAGTAGGTGATGAGCGGCACTCCTCGACTAATTTTGCACGATAGACTTCCCCGAACTCCCACCCTCGAGAGCTCACTTCCCTTACTCAAGATATTCAATCTTCAATGCCTTCTCTTTCGGTTTCTTTCTTCTTTTAAACCCCAACTTCTCCCAACAGAATTGAAAGTAGTTTAGCTGTGGTCCCCAACCTCCTTAACCGACTCAACCGCCAATTTCCCCTTATTTCCTCTATTCTTTCTTCTTTGATACTGCAGTATAATTGGAGACCTATCATTACCTCCCCTTCCACCTTTACCTTGTCCTCAAGGTAAAATTCTGGAAATTGATTTTGGAAATCATCTAATACCTCCCAAGTCGCCACATGCTCTGGCAGTCCTTTCCATTTCACTAAAACTTCACGAACCTGATGTGACATCCCAGGTCGAGAGCTCAATACAGCTTCTGGTTCAGGTAGCCAAGTATGATTTTCATTGATTAAAAGATCTACAGATGATTTTCCTTCTGGCTGTCCAACCACCTTTTTGAGTTGTGAAACATGAAAAACGAGATGGATCGACATTGTTGACTGAAATTCCAACTTGTAAGCTACTAATCCCACCCTGTCAATCACCTGATATGGGCCATAATACTTGGGAGATAATTTCACATACCGCTTTTGCCGAACTGAAATTTGACGATAGCGGCGCAACTTCAACCATACCCAATCCCCAACTTGAAATTCGATATCACGTCGTTTCTTATCCGCAAACTTCTCCATTTTCTCTTGAGCCACCCTCAAATGCTCCTTAAGTACTCGCAGTCGCAGTGCAACATCCCTGTCTTGCATTTGTTGGTCCAAAGTCGCATTTGCAGTGCAGTCATCCCCATAATAAATCAACACTGGAGGTTGACGTCCATACACAATCCGAAAAGGAGAAAAGCCAGTGGAAGCATTATACGTAGTGTTATACCAGTATTCCGCCCAATGCAACCAGTTAATCCATTCTTTAGGACGCTTCCCCACAGAAGCACCTCAAATACATCTCCACGCTGCGGTTGACCACCTCTGTCTGATTATCCGACTGAGGATGATATGCTGTGCTGCGATGGAGCTTGGTACCCGATAGCCGGAACAACTCCTGCCAGAAGTGGCTCACAAACACCTTGTCTCGGTCCGAGACAATTGACTTCGGCACCCCGTGCAGCTTTACTATTTCTCTGCAAAATCCATCTGCTACAACACCAACATTCAGAGGGTGTTTTAAAGGCAAGAAATGAGCATACTTGCTCAATCTATCGACTACCACTAAATCACATCATACCCCCTGGCCTTAGGTAATCCTTCAATGAAATCCATCGATATGTCAGTCCACACAACATCAGGAATAGGGAGTGGCATTAATAACCCTGCTAGTGACAAGGCCATCGATTTATTCTTCTAGCAAACCACACACTCTTCCACATAGTTCTTAACAACTCTCTTCATTCCTTCCCAATACAGCTCTCCGGATATTCTCTTGTATGTCCTTAGGAATCCCGAGTGGCCACCAAACACAGAGTCATGATATGTATGCAAGATTGTAGGTATCAAAGACGAGGTACTGGAAAGTACTAACCTCCCTTTATACTTTAGCACGCCTTGATGGAGAGAAAAATCTTGTACTCTGTCCTCCTTCCTCAGTTGTCGGTCTTTAATTCTTTGTAACCGGTCATCTTGCTCTACTTCCTTCTGAATTACAACCATATCAATCAAAGTAGGGGCCGATAACTAAGCCAAATGAGCCTCCATCTCCATTCTGGATAGTGCATCCGCAGCACCATTCTCCAATCCCGGACGATAGATTACTTCAAAATCATAACCAAGAAATTTAGCTACCCATTTCTGATGTTGCGGCTGTATCATCCTCTGCTCAAGTAAAAATTTCAATGCTTTCTGATCCATTTTGATGACAAATCATCTTCCTAACAAATAAGGTCGCCATCTCTGCACGACCATGACAACGGCTAACAATTCCCTCTCATATACCGGCTTCGCTCGGTCTCTCAAAGACAGAGTATGGCTGTAAAAAGCAATCGGCCATCTCTGTTGCACTAGCACCGCGCCTATGCCATACCCCGAAGCATCGGTCTCTACCTCAAAGGGTATGCTGAAATCAAGTAACGACAACACGGTAGTGTCATCATGGCAGTTTGGAGCTTCTCAAAAGCGTACTGAGCATCCTCGGTCTATTGAAAAGTCCCTCCTTTCAAAATCTGTGTCAAAGCAGCCGCTATGCTGCCATAGTTTTGTACGAACCTCCGGTAATAGCCAGACAATCCTAAGAACCCCCACACCTCCTTCATTGTCTTAGGCATCGGCCATTCCAACACTGCCCGCACCTTCTCCGGATCGATCTCCACCCTTTGTTTTGAAATGATATGCCCCAAATATTATTTCATTCTATCTTTTGCAAACTAACACTTCTTCTTATTAGCATAGAGTTCATGTTCCCTTAATACCAATAATACCACTTCTAAATGCTACAAATGTTCTTCTAGATTTCTACTATACACAAGTATATCATCAAAGAACACTAACACAAAATGGCGTAAATAAGGCCTGAATATATTATTCATCGGTGCTTGAAATGTGGAAGGCGCATTAGTTAAACCAAAAGGCATTACCAGAAATTCATAATGCCCTTCATGTGTCCGGAAGGCCATCTTCTCAACATCCGCAGATTCATCCTTATTTGATGATAGTCTGACTTCAAATCCAGCTTAGAGAAGAGAGCAACTTCATTTAACTCATCAAAAAGTTCTTCCACCACAGGAATTGGAAATTTATCTGGAATGGTGGCAGTGTTGAAAGCACGGTAATCCACACAAAATCTCCATCCTCCATCTTTTTTTCTAACTAGTAGAACAGGGCTAGAGTGTAGGGACTGGTGTTTGGTCTAATAATGCCCTAATCCAACATTTCTTCAACCAATTTCTCCGTCTTAGCCTTCTGATGATACACATATCTGTATGGATGAACATTTATTGGACTGGTTCCTTCCTTCAAGTGGATGTGATGCTCTATACTCCGACGAGGGGGTAACTCCTCTGGCCATTCAAATGTCCTGAAATTGGTTTAACAAGACTGATAGAGATTCTAGTATTGAATCGGCTCCCTCACTTCCCCCATGCTCTGCCGTAGACTCACCTCCACTTATCATTCTACATTCGACCAAGAATCCTTGATCTTCAGCCTCCCATGTTTTCACCATACATTTCAGACTGATTCTTGCCTTCGTCAGACTTGGATCCCCTTGCAGAGTAATCTTCCGACCCTTATGAACAAATGTCATTGTTAGATTCCTCCAATCTACCTCTGTTTTCCCCAAAGAATGTAGCCATTGCATCTCCAAAATCACGTCAACACTTCCTAACTCTAACGGCAGGAAGCTATCATTCACCCTCCAATCTTCCAGCCTCATTTCCACATTTTTGCATATTCCCTTACCTCGCACTACGGTTCCCGACCCCAAAACTACTTCGTAATTTGTCATTTCCATGATTTCCAACGGTAGACGATTCGCTAATCCTTCTGATATGAAGTTATGAGTAGCTTCACAGTCAACCAGTATCACACCAGTTCTCCTTTGACCTCCCCTTTAATCTTCATTGTTCGAGGGTTCGTCAATCCCACAACCGAATTCACAGAAAGTTCGGCAATCAGTTTCAACGTCAACATATTCAATTCCAGCGTCTCTTCTCTTATTTCATCTTCTTCGTGCAACTTCAATTCTTCACCGGACGCATGCACAACAAGTAATCTCAGTTCTCTCAACTCGCGCCCTTTGCACCGATGCCCAACAGTATACTTTTCATCACACTAGAAACAAAGTCCTTTCTCTCTCTTCGACTGGAATTCAACATCTATTAATCTTCTTGCCGGAATTTCTCTCCAGTTATCGTTATTCGACACTCCTCGTAACGTGATTGTTCTCATCTGAAATGACTCTCCGGACTTCGCTCCCTCTTTTGGTTCACTACCACCTCCCTCTTTCGGTTCGCTACCACCTCCCGTTTTACTCATATTTTCTATATTGAATTTCGAAGAGTTCGAGTTTTGGATCTTACCTCCGTTCGTTCGCAACCAACTCGCTTCGACTTGCGAATTTTCTCTATCTTCAACACGCTGTGCCAACGACATCATTTGCGCTAACCCGGACGGATTCCAACATTCAACCTCAGCTTTTATCCACGACGCCAAACCGTTCATGAATGTCTCCTCTAATACTTCATTCGGTAGATGTGACAATGGCGCTACCAATTTATCTAACAGATTTCAAGATGCTTCTATAGTAGTTTCTTGTTTAATAGTCAAGAATCTTCCACAAATTGATCCCTCTCTTAGAGATCAGAATCGTACTAACATCCTTTTCTTCAAATCTTCCCAATCTTTGAACGGCTCTCTTCCTTCCTTTGACCAGTACCAGTCTAATGCGGTGCCATCGAAACTCACAACCGCCACCGTCATCTTCTCAGATTCAGTCAGTTTATGAATTTGAAAATAGCGATCTGCTCTGAATAGCCATGCGTCTGGATCACTTCCGCTGAACACCAACATCTCTACTTTCTTGAATTTACTTCGATCGCAAGTCACTTCTTCACCGACTGCTTTCACTGAACTATTCGTTCCGCACACATTATTGATATTCGATCCTTCTGCCCCCTCTGTCACTTTCGCCTTTCCCTTCGCCATTTATGTAACATAGGAAATGAGCATCTGTTGATGTTTCTTTGTTTGCAATCCCAATTGCTCAATGCTCTTTGCTAACGATGTCAAATTCTCCTTTATGGTTGGCAATTTCTGCATTTTGACTCTGAGTCCAGAGATCTCCTGGTCTAGTAAATCTAGCTTTTCCTCAAATCGTTTCTGAGCTATGCCTGCCCAGGTGGTTGCTCTGATACCAATTTGTTAGGAAACTGATCTTTTAAAAGGTATTTATTGATTAAACGAGTTGACACAATCGCACCAGATAATAGCTAAACGATGAACTTGCTCTTCGTTAAACAATGAGTGTCAATCAACAACTATACGATCGCTTACTATTGTTACGTGATCGCTTACAAACACTAAACGATCGTTTAAAAACTCTACACGATTGCTTACTAACGCTAAATGATCGCTTACAAACACTACGTGATCGCTTACCAACACTCGATCGCTAAAGCTCTTCTATATGATCGCTTAGTATATGAAGTAGGCGATGAACGACGACTGATTCTGCACGATAGACTTCCCCGAACTCCCACCCTCGAGAGCTCACTTCCCTTACTCAAGATATTCAATCTTCAATGCCTTCTCTTTCGGTTTCTTTCTTCTTTTAAACCTCAACTTCTCGTAACAGAATTGAAAGTAGTTTAGCTGTGGTCCCCAACCTCCTTAACCGACTCAACCGCCGATTTTCCCTTATTTTCTCTATTCTTTCTTTTTTGATATTCCAGTATAATTGGAGGCCTATCAGTGAGAGGTTCTAAAGACACCAGTAGGGAAGGGTCATGACTGTTAACAAAATAATGATTTACTGTTGGAATTCAATGGATATTATTCTCTGATATTGCAGGGCATTCATTGTTAATGTTGGGGACTTGATGGAAAGGTGGACCAACTGTTTGTTCCGGTAAAGATCGATGTTGTACATTATGATAAATGCTGATTGAGGGAAAGTAAAGAACTAAATTCTTTTATTGGTTATTCTTTTGTCTTTTTATTTTTGTGTGAATTACGATAGTTCGACTCTACATCGAGTGATTCCAGTTGGAGAAGAACGTTATTCGGTAAGGTCTAGCTATTCACTTGTTTGCTTTCAACCTATCCATTAACTGAAGAAACTTCATGTTGTGAATCCTATTTGGAGGAAGCTTTTTTTATTTTTTATTTTTATTTTTAATGTTATCCTTGTCAAAGATGATTATTTTAGCTTGAAATCTCTCTCCATTTTGCAGGTGGCTTTCTTCTTAGATCCCAATGAAGATTGTGTTGTGGAATGTCTTCAAAGTTGTTGTAGTGAGTCATCTCCCCCAAGGTATTGACATTCCCTCCTTTTATAATACTATCCCCAAAATCTCTCCGTCCTTGAAGGATTTTGATTCAAGAACTATTCTTCAGAACTAATCTTATGAAGTGGTGTTCGAAGAAGAATTACATTACATTTTCTCTTTGGTGACTCATGTTCTTTTACTGCTTTTGAGAGCTCTCGAAGGTTGCCATCAAGACGGCTTATTCACAAACATTTTTTTCTTTTTAGATGTAAAAACGAGACTTCCATAATTGATTAAAAAAAATTGAATGAATATATGGGCATATAAAAAGAACAGTCCCAAGAAAATGGACCCCTCCTATAAGAAGGGGCTCCAATCTAAGTAAGATGAATCTAATCAGGTCTCAAAACATCCCTACAAGATCGATCTGTCTCTCTTCCCGAAGATTCTATTATTTCTCTCGGGACACAACAATCCATACTCCCGAAAAAAATGGATCATGAACTCATTTGACTCCCTGCAACCATGAGAACTAGTGAAACTATAGTCAAACACCTCGAAGAGACCACACAAAATAGCCCAAGCAAAATTCACAACTCTAGAGAAAATGGTCAGGTCCTCAGTTGCCCAACCGCAAAGAATACAACAATGCCTCTTGACTAAAACAGACCCTTTGGCCAAGAGCCTATCAAAGAACTTAATGTTCTTACAAAAATATCAAAACTAATCTTCTAACGACACTCTTGAATGAATACTATTCTCTATATGCTTTTCTTGAGTTAAAACAAAATCCTTAGCTTGAGCACAATCCATGAAATATTTCCATTGTCCTCTGAGTTCAAAGCATCTATTGTTAGGAATGAGTTTTATCAGCCGATTTGGAGTACAAATAAAACGAAAAGCATTGATTAAAATGCATTTTTCATGATTTAGAGTAAGCAAATTCATTCATTATATGGAATTTCCCCCCTAATGGTCTCTTAAACAAATGCAAATTTTAACTATTTGGAAGTTTTAAGATAATTGAATGTGAATGCAGATATCCTCCCATTCGCAGTCTGGACTACTTGAAAGAACGGCTGAGGTTAACATATGAAGATGGATTTGCTTAGAAAGTGTAAGTTTCTCCCTCTCTCTGAAATATAGAACGATAGAAGATAATCCATACCTCTTTTTGAGTAAGATCACTAATCAACCGTGAAATTTATCTCAAGAAACTTTAGGTTCATATTTAGATCTATAAGCTGTTTCACTCTTTCCATTTGATTCTTATACTTTGAAATCTTTTTGTAAAAGATTTAACATTAATCTTAGGCTCTATGTTTCTAGATTCGAGACATGTGACTTAGAACACAAGTTCATTTTACATCATCACTAATGGATGTAGACATGCTATGCATGTTAATCTATTCACACATTATAATGTAGTCAAACTTTATCCAGTGGGATGCATTATCTAGAGTTGTCTCCGTTTCCGTTTTCGGGACAGATCTAATAAGAGACCAGGTGCACGTGTCCTCCTCACACGATGACGGTTTACATATGTGAATGTTGTTTTTTTAATGTAAATAAAAAAATTGTAGTTATATTGTAAATATATTTTACCTCGTCTCAAGTAAATCAAATTATAGGAAGATGCTTTAGTGCCTTGGAACACGATAGGCTAAACCCCATCCCCCAGTGTTCAAGTCTCAAAGGTGGCCTTTTTTTTTTTCCTTTTTCCTTTTTCCTTTTTATTGATTGTTTAATTTATTTTAATTTCCAATCAACTCGCAAACAAATATTTCATATTTCTACTTTTCTATTTTTTTCAATATATATATTGAAATGAATTATTCACCACATATATTTATAAATTATGTTTATTATATATATATATATATATAATATTTGATTTTTAGTACACTTGAAATTGGTCAGAAAACTTAATTCTATTTTAATTTCTCACACACACATAAAGAAATATACAAATATCTTTTAATCTTTATAAAATCATTTTACGAAAATTGATTGAATGGAACTTTTTGCTTATATATCAAGATGAATAATTATGTAAATGTTTATAATATTTTTTTAATTAGTATTACTTAATATAAACATCATTTATCAAAATATGTATAATCATACCTATTAACCACAAAATTAAATTTTTGTCTAATATAACATTTAAATTTTAAGATTTTCAAATATGTAAGAGACATTTAATACGAAATTGATATTTTAGGAACTTATTAAACACAGAAATAAAAAATTCGGGGATCTTTAAACATTTTTTAAAGTTTAAAAATTATATAAACACAAATGTAGAAGTTCATGAGCTAAATTTCAGTTGTTATTCATTTATGTCCTGTCACATGAATCTTTGGATCTAGCATTGTTTGCAGGGATTAGATTCTTTTTCTTTTCTAGAACTTTTTTTAAAAAAATTTCTCAATCAAATAAATTGTTCAGAATTTTTAAATCGATAATTTCCCATATAAGAAAAAAATTGTAAATTTTTTTAATTAAGACTAATATTCTATGTGCAAAAATATAATGATAATGTTCAATCCCCATCATTTCAGTATTATGACAATATAAATTTCAACTTAAATATTACAGTACTCATAGTCTTACAAGAAAAATGGTTTTAAATTTAAATATTAAAATATCCATAGCCTTGAAAGCACACAAAAGTCTTCCGTTATATTACATCAAAATATTTAAAACAAAGAAATTACAACAACATTGCCATCAAATTTCTTGTTTAGCCACAATTCGTAAGAAAAAATATTGAAATTTTATTATAAATTAGTAATTAAAAGAAAGTTAATTATAAAACACAAACTTATAACTTATTCTCATCATTTGGATCTTGATCTTCGAGAATATTTCCAACAATTTAGCGTCTATTGAATCTATTCAAGACGAGAACAAATAAAATTTTGTAAATAGTAAATAACAAAACTTTCTTTGATAGTATTAGTAATAATAATTCTTTTAAAGAAATTAAGTAATAATATTTACTCATACCTTCGATCCATAAATAATCTTGAGAGCACATTAAAGATTTCAGTAAGTTAGCATACATTTGAGAATGATGTGGACTTACATATCTACGACAAATATAAATGCGGACTCAAAAGCTATAGTTGTGACAAATATAATTAAAACATTTTTGGCAATTAGAAACAAATTAAGATATTTTACTCTAATTATCTTTCACCAATTCAAAATCTTAAAATCATATTGTGGTAAAAGACTCTCATCTAAATAATGATCTAGCTCTAATATGATATTATCAATATTTGCGCATTATTAATAAATTTGTCAAACTCGAGAAATCGATCTAGACCTACTCTCATCTCGTCTTGGAGTTGAAGAACTGATGATAGAACATAAAGATTCTACTTTTGTACTTAAATTTGAAATATAAATCTTTATTAGCTCATAACATTTATCTTCAACATGTTTAATTTCAACAATCTAATGAGATCATTGGATTTGAGGAAAATAAAACTCAATCAATCTCATTTCAATCTAGGATTGATCTAGACTATATCTACTATGAATCACACTTCAATATTCTTCAAACTTAAAGATCATTCTCGATGCCATCACTTTTTTCATTATTAGAGTAAAATCACTTTGAAAGTTCCAACCTAATATTACAAGTTTATGGAAAAAAATATATCACTTTCTAAGTGACTTAATTATAATATTGGAAAATACTATAACAAGTCTATTATAATTTTCTTCAACAATTTAATTCTTTTTAAAAGAAAGTAACAAATAAGTATATATCATAGATCGACACGTGGCTTTGGACATGTGTGGAAAACGAAATCTTACTAATGAGAATTGAATATAAACTTAATCAATGGTGTAAAGTGACGTACTTGTTCAAATTCGAGGTTTAAATTGATAAGATCGAAAGATTATGGTTAAAAAAATACAAGATTTAAATGGAGAGGGTAAAAAATAATATTCTTTCCAACAGAAAAGGGATCCAATATTTTATGAATGAAATTTGAAATTAGAGCATCTCCAGTTTAATTTAATTTAATCCATTGTAGATCTAACGAACGTGAGCCATCCACGTGATCGTGCAGATAAACGTGATGACACATTGATCAAACTGGTGGGACCCACATGATCTACTTATAGCCGTCTGATTGTCTCTTGTGGGGGCCACAAATAGAGAGAGAAAATAAAATAATAAAAAATGGATAACTTTGCATAAAGCGTTTTTAAAAGATAAGATGTCTGTACCTTTGGATAAGGTGAGAAAGGAGACAATTTGTTTTATTTTTTCCTCCCACTTTTAGATAATGTAAAAATAAATAAAGGTTTGAACTTAATCTTCAAACTTCCCAACCAAAAAATAAAAAAATAAAAAAAATAAATAAATCTATTGTTATTTCGATTGCTATTTGTAGTAAATTTGAATAAAACTGAGTAGGTACCAGGTAGATTAGCATTAATAGTTTAACATATCGATGCTCAAAATTTTATAATTCAAAAAGTTAGATTTACTTAATTTGAAACATAAGGGTTGAGTTGGATAAAGGTAAATTCTAAAAAATGATATGACCTTAGTTTGAGTTAGGGGTGGTCATTCAAACCGCAAAAACCGAACCGTTTCTAAAAATCGAACTGAAACCGAAAAATACAGTTCAATCCGGTTTGAAGAAATTTCGAAATCGAATTAATTCGGTTCGGTTCGGTTTCACTTTCGAAAACCGAATTTGAAACCGAACCAAACTGTTTTTAACTAATATATATATATATATATAAAGAGTAAAATCGAACCATTTTTAATTTAAAGAACAAAACCGAATTTAAAACCGAACCGAACCGAACCATTTTTTAGTTAAAAAAGAATATAACGTGGATTTTTTTTAAAATGGCAAAACCAAATTTGAAACCGAACCGAACCGTATATATGTGGTTCGGTTCAGTTTGAACCAATAAATCAGCTTGGTTCAGTTTCAATTTTTAAAAAATTCGGTTCGGTTCAGTTTGACTACCGAACCGAACCGTTTCCACCCCTAGTTTGAGTTAAGTTGAAAATTTTAAAGGCTCGATTGATTCAGTATTGTTGATGTCAAAAATCGTACATGAGAAAGAGTTCGTTCTCCACGTGACAATAATAGTAAATTTGTTTGATAGGAAAAAAATGTGTCTTATAGAATAGGAAGATTTACACATTGATATATTGTTTGCCACATACACTCCGTTGGTTAAATTAGAGAGTGGACCAATGGAGTAAACTAATAGTTTGTGAGTGAAAAATGAACTTATTTTTTATTGAGTTATAATGATGTATTTATAAGAATAGATGACCTATATTTTTTTCCATGGAATTTCGGAGCTACATTAGTAGGATAACCCCTTACCTCCTTAGGTCGAGGCATACGAGGGATATGTCTTATTGGCTAATTTACTAGGTTTGGCCTCGACCAAGGTTGAGTCGAGCACATTTTTCTAGGCCCATTTGAGTATTTGGAAATGATTGATTTTTGAGCTAGGGTATGCCCACACACGCATCATTAAGCATTTTGTTGATCGAGGCCAAGCACGTTGTCTTTGGTCAAAGCCCAAGCCAACCCTTTTCTTAAGCCTGATTTGGTCCTAGGACGTTATTTTAGGCTTGAAACGTTGTTATTTTCTTGGTCTTGTTGTTTATTTTTCTGTTTTATATCCATTTTTCTCTTTGACTTAAAATCATCCATAATAGATACAATTTGAGAATTCAAGAGGAAAAATATCAGTTCAACTCAAACTGCACTAGTTAAGTAAATATATATGTTAGTTTGTCGGGTTTTCATCAACTTCGTCGCTCCTCTATACACATACACTAATTTGCCAATCTTATTTCTGTCATTTTGTTGTTAATCATTCGTCGTGCCACATAATAATCTCATCATTCTTACTTCATTGTTTGTTGCATTAACATAGAGTCACCCATCACTTGGTGTGTATTACTGTTCACCATTTCTCATGTTGTCGATTGTCTTTGATCAAATAATTTTCTTGTTTTCCTTAGTTTTTACAACTCACAAAGTTTGGCCTAACCCAATTTGGTAAAATAAGAGTTTAGGTTGGATAAGGCTGCCTTCTCTAATCATATATTTAGTTAGATAACAAAAATTTTAGTTGGTCCAAAATAGTACCCCTAACCAATATAATCTAACCTCTGTCCATGTCTATTTATGCAGTTGAATTAAAAAAAAAAAATGTCAATATAGATTTTTGAAACATTGTTAAACATTTCATCAAAAATAAAGAAAATAAATAAGATTTTAAAATTTTAGACCCAATTAAAATAATTAGATTTCAAAAATGAAAATAAGATAAAAGAATATAATTTTTTAAAAAAAAGTGAGACTAGTGTGCACAAAAAGTTGATGTCCGAGCAATTAGACGATCTATGCCCGAACACGTGTCAATTGTGAATATAACACGTGGCAAAATCCACCAAGATCTCATATCTTTAGTTTCCCAATTTTTTGACCTTTTTGACTATTTCCATGGTTGACTAACATCTGATCGTCCACGTGTTCTCATCCAGCTGTCTCTATCCATCTCCCCTCTTGACTTGCTCTATTATTTTATTCCAATCAATTTCGTAATGGTTTAAAAGTCAGCTTCTTTAATGTAGCAATGCCCTTACCCAATAACATCGGAATATACATTATCGACATTTTCGTTTCTATAAAATTTTGAGATAAATATATTTTAAACTCTAATTTTGATCTATTTTTATTTAATCATTTTGTTTTAAAATATTACACATTTAATCTTTTAAGTTTTGAGTTCGATTTCAATTTAATCTCTAAACTTTAAAATGTTACGTTTTATCGTCGAATTTTGAGTTTTGTTTCAATTTAGTCTCTAAATTTTAAGATTAACAGTTTAACATTGATTTTCACTAAATACTCACTTTTCAATCTTTAGTATTAATATCTATTAATAAAATTTCATTATTTTTCATCACTATTAAATATCAAATCTAAAATCTCACTTCGTCATTATTTTAAATTAATTAATAAACATCGATGTTAATGACTGAAGAAGTTAAACGTATAAATCTTGAAATCTAAAGACAAAGCTCAAATCTCCAAGATGACATCATAACATTTTGAAACCTAAAAGTAAACTCAAAATTTAAAGATTAAATGTATAATGTTTAGAACTCTAGAGACTGAATAGAAACAAAACTCGTAACCTATGGATAATAAAGATATTTTGTTGCTATTTTTTTTTTTTAAAAAAAAGGAAATAAACTTTTAGTTTATAAGTTTTAAAATGTTATATTTTTATGATTTAAGTTTTGAGTTTAATTCTCAAAATATGTTACATTTTTTACCAATTAATTTTGAGTTGAGTCTCCATCATGTCCTTAGACTTCTATTTTTTCACTTTCACCTGATTAACTAATGCTTGTATTTGATGTTAACTATCAAATAGATAATTTTAAATAATTATGACGTGGATTTGAATGAATTTTAATATTGAATGGAAACTAATTTAGTTATAATTAATTTCATTGTTTTTACTACTAACACAACAACACTCAACTAATATAAAGTTTGCTTTATCGACTTCAAAATTAGAGATTTGATTCCTACACCCTACATATTATTAAAAAAAAAAATGACACTAGTGAAAGTTCAAAAGTAAGCGTGTGAAATCTTTAATCTATGATCAAATGAAAACTAAGTTCAAAATTTAATAAAAAAAAAATAACATTTTGAAACCTAAAGATAAATATATAGAAATGATAATACGTTTGTATTTTTTTTAAAAAAAAAATCAATTCAAAATTTTTATCAATCAAAATAAAAATATAAAGATGATATTTTGTATCGTGAAGAAAAGATGGATGAAATACAAAATGTCTCGATAATACATGCTATTTTTTTTAATAAAAATATAAATAACAAAAAGAAAAATGTAAAAATTATCCAAGAATTATGCTTTCTTAAGAATTTGTTATCTTCCTAACCATTTAATAAATATATTATAAAAATATCATTCTATATTAATATATTTCGTCACACGTAATTTATTCAATTCTTTTAAAACAATTATTTCTCTTAATCTTTTATTTGAATAATCTAGACCAAACAAATTAATTGAGATTCAAATCATATAAAATTTTGAATAAAAATATTATAATAAATTTTAAATCATATCAATATGATAATAATTGAAATAATTAGCTACTTTGTCACACATAAACTAAATGACAACAATTTAATATTAATTTACTAAACATTATAACTAGATTTTTTTACAGTTGATTTTTTTAGAAATACAAATGTCAGCAATTATTTTAAAAAACTAAAACAATATCAAATGGAGTCTATATTTGTGTAAAACAAGTACATAAATTATTTAAAATAAACATGGATGGAAAAAGAAAATCAACCTTTAATCAACTTAAATTAAAGGGTTTAAAAACATCACATTTGCTCCTTCTTGATTGACATAAGAATTTAGTCCACAAATCGTAGTTTACAATCAATAGTTAAAAGTTTATAATACTTTAGTCTAAAAATATTAATATTGTTAAGGTTTAATATATTTTCTGTTGAAAAACTAATAAAGAACCAAAATTGTTATACATTTTAAATTAGATAGATTAAATTATCAAGGGAAAAATACATTTTTGATTCCTAAGTTTTGGGTCTAATTTCTATTTAGTCTATAGGTTTCAAAACGTTACATATTTAGTCCTTAAATTTTGCGTTTGATTTTAGTTTTAGTCCCTATGTTTCAAAATGCTACAACTTTACCCTTAACATTTGGATTTTGCTTCAATTTAGTTTCTATGTCTAGAGGTTTATACTTTTAACTTCAAATTTTCACTAAATACTCACTTTTCATCTCTTGAGGTTAATTTATGTTAATAAATTAAAAATCGTTAAAAGAACTCTAATTAATTAAGTTTCATTATTTTTATCACTTTTTAAAAAATTTCACTTCTAATTATTTTTAATTAATTAATAGAAATTGACAAATGATTGAAAGTAAGTATTTTATGAAAAATTGAGGTTAGAAATGTAAAATCTTGAAATCCATGGATCAAATTGAAACAAAATTCAAATCTCTAGAGTAAAATTGTAACATTTTGAAATTTAGGGACTAAATTGAAACAAAACTCAAAATTTAAAGACTAAATATGTAGCATTTTAAGACCTATGAACCAAATAAAAACTAGAGTCAAAATCCAAAGACCAAAAATGTATTATTCTCGATTATCAAATATCAAAATTTAGAGCTAAATGATTACTTCAAGTATATGGACAAAAAATATTTTTAACTATATTAAAACATATGACCATATTTTAAATTTGTATTCATTTTTAAAATATTACGTTACATGTGAAATGGAAGAATTCAAAGCTTCGACCACTCAAAGATGTACATAATGCTTTTTCACTGCTCTTTTTGGCATCACACTTTGTCAGTTGAGTCTATCTACAAACAAACTCATTAAAGAAACAATTCCATAAGGCACGTTATAATCCAACCTAATTTAATCTTAATTAGGATGGATGCAATCGTCCACACCTTATTCACGCGAAATTATTTGTGAAGAGTGTTATAATATGACTGACAGTTTTGTACTGTTAGATGTATGACAGAGAATTAATAAAAGTACATTGAATTTATATCTAGTAATTATTAGAGAATGAGTAGATTTTCAAATCCATATCAAAATAGTATAAAATTACCAACCACATTGAATAATTTTTTCTTATCCATACTCACTTTTTACGTAATTTGTTAAAGAAGATAATCAAAGTCATCTTATAATGACAAAAATTTAGAAAGTCCAAGAATATACATCTCCATTAAAAATAAATAATAAAGTCATGAAAAAACTCCTTTCTTACTTTAAGATTATAAATATAAAACAAATCAAAATTCTTGTCATAAAATCCAAAAATCCGTTTCAGTATCCAACATCACCTATAAATAATATATAAAGATTTTTCTCCCCAAAATTCATTTTAGCATTGAAAAAAATGAAACATTTACCATAAAACTAATTGTATCGAATAACATAATAGAACATAATTCTATTGATATCTGAGTGTACTAAAAACTTTGAGATTCACAGTTTAAATCACCTATTCTTATTTGTACTAAAGAAAAATTATATGCAATGAATTTTAGTCCCGTTTGATAATAATTTTATTTTTTATTTTTTATTTTTAAAAATTAGGCGTATTTTCTCTTCATTTCTTACCATGATTTACATATTTCTTAAGTTTAATGGTTGGATTCTTAGTCAAATTCAAAAACAAAAACAAGTTTTAAAAAGTTACTTTTTTTTTTGGGTCGATAGACTTGATTTTCAAAAACCAAAACTCAAAAACTAAATCATTACCAAACGGAAACTATACTTTAAATGTTCAATTTTCAATTTATATATTTTCAATAAACCTTAAATTTAGTTTGTATTGTTAGTTCATTGTTGGTTTCTTAAAAAAAATATTTTTGTTATTTATTAGCATATGAATCTTAAAAATATTATTTTTATTTATCTAATCTTGATAAAAATTAATTTAAAATTTATAAAGTATATAACTAATATTAAATATATGAAAGTACAAATGTTAAAATATAACAAACTCCCCCATATATAGGTCAAAATAATATTTTTTTAAAAAATTTTTCACAGATAGAAAAAATGTCAAACTATTTACAGGAATAGTAGAAAAAAACATTGATGGATACTAATAAATTTCTATCAACCTCTATTAGTTTTCTATCACTTATACACTTCTATCAACCTTTATCAAAGAAAATTAAAATTTTGCTATTTTATCTAAATAGTTATCTTATTTTTTCATATTTGAAAATCCCATTTTTTAACGTAAGAAATTTATTAAATTTTAAATTCGCAATAAATATGGAAAAAAGAATAAAGAAACATTCAAAATAAATAATAAATACAGATGGACATAGGCTTCGTATCTGAATGACGGTGGAAATTTCTATGAAATATATATTTCAACCGTTAATGAGTGAGAACATCAAGATAGAAAAAACGTGGACGGTTGAGATTGAGAGAGACACAATAAGAAAGTGAAACATGAAGCAGAGGAATAATTAACATTTATCCAAGGCCGATAAATGGATAGTGTTGGATATAGTCGGTCTTCTCTCTTTCTCTCCCACCTGCGAAAGCTGAGGGAGAAAAAAAGGAAAAAAAAAAAAAAAAAAAAAAAAAAGAAAGAAAGAAAGAAAGAAAAAAAATCCCGAAATTTGCTTTCTGTGTAGAACAAAATCTAACCCTAATTTCTCGTTTTTCGATCGGATCATGCTCTGATCTGGTTGAATTTGAGTTTGATTTCTGAAAGCGGCGGCGTATTCCGATCGATCCGGCGGCGGAACGATGACGCGGCGGTGCTCACATTGCAGCCACAATGGCCACAACTCTCGGACTTGTCCGAATCGCGGTGTGAAGCTCTTTGGAGTTCGATTGACTGACGGTTCCATCCGGAAGAGTGCTAGTATGGGGAATCTGAACCACTACGCAGGATCCGGGTCGGGTGCTCTTCAAAGCGGGTCGAACAATCCGGCTTCTCCCGGAGAGACTCCTGAGCATGGCGGTGCGGCTGACGGATATGCGTCGGAGGATTTCGTTCCTGGCTCGTCTTCTAGTTGCCGTGAGAGGAAGAAAGGTTTGGGAGTTTTTACTTTAATTTGAATTATTTCTGCTATTCTTGTTTGATTTTGTTCAAGTTTGCTGGACTTTGCATGGTTATCTTTTCGATTCAGGGATTTTTTTTTTTTTTTTTTTTTTTTTTTTTGGTGGTGGACTGTTTTGATTCATGGATTACTGTTTCCTTTTCCTCTGTGATGGGCTTGGATTTTATGTAATTATACTTTGGATAAATGGAAGGAATCTAAGTAGAGAATTTTGGAAATGGATGTGGGCTAAGAAAAGTATTGTTTCCTTGTTAGAGGAAAAATTTGATGGAGAAATTGGTCGGTACCCAATTTATTTTCCTTTTTATTTTTTTATGTTTTTGGAAACAAGAGTTACTGTGCAATTGCTAACCTCATGTGGCACCCTGTTTTCGGAAATGATTTGCAAAAATCACCAATCCATTTAATTCAATTCTTGAAACCATATGTTTTGATGTCTTCTTTGTCCATCTAGTTTCATGTTCATAAACATAGAGTGGGGTTGAAAATAGAATATCCTATTCATTGGTTTGTTAAATACTGCCTTCTCTATGCCTTCTTTCTTTGTGTATAGGCATCTTCTATATATCTAAGTTCCTGTCTCTCTCTCTCTCTCTATATATATATACTCATATATTTTTGTCAAAATGGATTCTACTAAACATATATTCAAAATTCTCTGCCTAACATAGTATTTTGAGACATTTTTATTCCCAATTCATGTTAACGAACAAGGTCAGCTTATGTTCCTGTGCTTACACTCTAACCAGAGGAATCAAGGAAAAAGGTTAAATGTATTTAACCTTAACAAATAAAGAAAAATTATGAGAAACAGAGTGGAGGAGGAGATGAATTTTGAAAAAAAGTTTTCCTTTAAAGAGGTAAAGACATTCACAAAGATTGACTCTTCTGCCCGTGCCTGATGAAAGAAACTTTTCCCTTTTTGTGTTATTTCAAGAGGACACAATCATTCGTGCTGGTTGTCTCTCTACTTTCTAAATTTGATTATAAATTTTTCGTACTCTTTTAGCATGTCATAAACTACAAATATCCTTATATACTAGTATTGTATTATATTAATATTAGTATTTTTTTGAAAATAGGTAACCAGGAGTAGGATATTTGAATTCTCTACAATTACCTTTGATGGGTTAATGAGAATCAATCGATCATTCTTACATGTGTGTTTGGTTATGCACAGGTGTTCCATGGACTGAGGAGGAACATAGGATGTTTTTATTGGGATTACAGAAACTTGGAAAAGGAGACTGGCGTGGGATAGCACGTAATTATGTTGTATCTAGGACACCTACACAAGTGGCAAGCCATGCCCAAAAATATTTCATAAGGCAGACCAATGTATCAAGACGAAAGAGGCGCTCCAGTTTATTTGATATTGTTGCTGACGAAGTTTGTACTCTCATCCATCCATTTTTAAATGCATATACGTGTCCAAAATTTTAGCTCTTTCATATCACAAGGATGCTATTACTCCACTAAAATACAAACATTCTAGTTGTGCAGTTCATCTAGTCTCCTGTTATAAATGTGAATAATCAATCACTAACATTGCCCCATCTCCCCAATGTATATGATGATAGTATTAGTCTTATGCGAATTACCTTGCCTTCTTCTGTAATGAAATCCTCGAATAAAGATGCTAATTTTTCAGTTTTATGCATGTATGTGAATTAAGTAATATGATTAGCCTTATTACTTTTACTTTAATCATAGCAATTACTGATTCTTTCTTTCCCCCTTCCACAACTTCTTTGCAGCATGTTGAGAATTCAATTGTGCAGCAAGACTTTCTATCTGTCAACAGTTCACATGCTGAATCACAAAGCAATAACCCATTGCCTACACCTCCAACTGTGGATGAAGAATGCGAATCAATGGATTCCACCAACTCAAATGATGGAGAAACAGCACCTGCTGAGCCAGATGCTCCGCAATGCTGTTATCCAGTGGTATATCCTGCATATGTTGCACCGTTCTTTCCATTTTCTATACCGTTCTACTCGGGATACAGTGCAGAAACCACTAATAAGGAGACACATGAGGTTCTCAAGCCAACAGCTGTGCATTCGAAGAGTCCTCTCAATGTTGACGAGCTGATTGGCATGTCAAAACTCAGTCTGGGAGAATCGATTGGTCATGCTGGCCCATCTTCGCTTTCACTGAAACTACTTGAGGGGTCGTCTAGACGGTCTGCTTTCCATGCAAATCCAGCTTCTGGCAGTGAAAACATGAGTTCTGGTGGCAGTCCAATCCATGCTGTTTAATGGATACTATATTTCTGAACTTCAGATGTAGGTTATAACTACAGGTTATTGTCAATATACAACAAAATAATGTGCAGTCTGGTTTGGATTTATTAATATTTTCATGTTAGGTCAGTCTTTTTCTCCCCATCCCTCCCGGCTTGCCCCGCCCCATCTCTCCTTTGTTAACTAACTTGATTGTAACTTGTAGGCTCTAGTGTCTTCTGTTAGGAATCGTCCATTCCGACTCTTAAAGATTGTATGTGGTTTATCTTCGGTTTCTGGATTTGATGCTTATTTATATACTTTGTGACACTCTAATTCATGCAGGAAGACAGATTGCAATATTTCAGATGTTGTTAAGAGTGGTTTTCTTGGAGGGAGTGGGTTCGAATCGAATTCTGTCTCCTTGAACTTATCTGTGTTTTATCTATCGAAATTCTAAAAGGAGTTGTTGGGTTGAAAATTCGATGAAGAACAGGTATGCTTCATATGTAATCAATCCTGTTAGTTAGGAGATTGAAATCACTTCAAAGCTAAAATATGTATGAAGGGTCATTCAGAATTGGAAGAATGTTGAATGAGTGTTTGTTTGTTTCTTAGGTGGGCTATATTTTCTTTCGAACTATGTTATGATGGGTAGTGTTTTGAAGCCAAATGTGAAGAATTTTCAATGCTTATTACAAGCTTAGAGACAAATTTGTCAATGGTCCAAACATTGGCTTCTGTGTGAGAGTATGTTGAAGAGAGAGTATGTTGAAGAAAATGTGTTTCCTTTGGGAGGGTTGGCAACTCTTCACAATAATTGCAGGTGAGGGAATAAATCTCCGACCTCTAAGGACGGAGTTCACTTTAGCCCACTCTTTACCATCTAAAACTCTTGACTCTTTACCATCTAAAACTCTTGTTTGCCTAAAACGGAATTAGAATGACAAAGAACAACTTAGTATTAAACAGTCTCCTAAATGATCCAAACAACTCAAACCAAAATGGCAAGGGTTGGATTTGGTTGGTGGAAAAGTTTTCAATTTTAGTTAGGTGGACTTTTGCAAAATCGAATTTTTGGTTTGGTTAGCAGGTTACGACCTTCTCACCCTCAGCTCCTCTGTCATCATCCTCTCCCTATTACATGACACAGTATGTAAACCTCCCTCTTTTCTCACTCTAAACTTCATCTCAATCTCAGCCGTCGCCATTGCTCAGCTTCCTGACGTGCATGACCTATGGGTTGGTTTGGGTTGCCCACACTGGTTCTTTTTTTTTTTTTTGGTAGTTGCCCCGATTTTTGGATTGGTTCAAAAAACTTTTGTGGTGTACATAATAAAGGATGGACATTCATGTAAAATAGAAGACACGTGATAATAGTTCTGGATGGACATTTATGTAAAATAGAAGATAATTAAGATTTTAATTACCATTTATTTATCTTAAAAGATTATTGTCAGTTTATGTGTTCAACAAAAAAAAAAAAAATAAAATCTTGAAGTGTATATTTCTTGGAATAACTTCGAAGTTTAAAGCTAAAAATAAATTTTTACAAAGTTTATTTGAATCACATATTAAAGTTAAAGATTATTTTAGTTTGGTTGTAAGCTTCTAAAAGGTTTAATTTTATTCCTAAGTTTTTAAGTTTGTTGTATTTAATCATTTTAAAGCGTTTATTTTAATTCTAATAAACAGATAACTTGGCTTTCAACATGTCTATTGCATGATATTTGTTTTTTCAAGATTAGATATTGAAATAGATATTGTACAAGTTTTTTTTCCCATTTTTTAGCACAAGTGTGGGACAAGGGATTGAATCTTAGATCTCTAAGGATGGAATGCATACCAATTTCATTGAATTAAGTTCACTCGATATTGTAAAAATTATAAGTAGGGTTAATTTTTAATTGAATGTTATTGAATATTGATTATAGGTATTTATAAGGAGACGGAAGGGAAGTTTGAAAATGGTTGAAAATACCCATCTAATATTTATTGGATACCTTTGGAAAACCACCCTTACTAAAATCTTAGATAGATTTATGACGTGTTGATGATTGCTTCAGATAAGGCTTAAAGTCTATAGATATGTCTAAGCCCTGAAAACGAGGTTCGCATAAGGTCCATGTGTCTCAAAAGGGAAAGTCAAAACTCTCAGGTTTTGGGTTGAACAGTTAAGCTCGTGAAATCTCACCAAAAGAAAAATGACCGAACCGAGTTAGTCGCTGACACTCTGTAATCTCAAGGGCCATTTCTATTTTGACGTCGTAGATATCATGCATCTCTCAAGCAGGTGTCAGAGGGAGGGCCTTATAAATAACCTCATATTGATAATGTAAGGAGTAAGTAACTCTCTCCGTGCTTAGTTAAGTTAAATATTCTTTATACTAACTTAGGCATTGGAATATACTCGGCTCGACTTCACACCGGGATAAATAGTTTTTGCATAAGTCGGCTCCAACAACACACCCAGACTAGAGGAGTGGGTTAGAGGAATGCTTTAGACCTGCGTGCAAGTTTTTCACCAACATCATAAATTATAAACCAATTTTATTAGAATTTTTTAAGGGTTTTCTACACATAGTCTAAATAAATAGGTCTATTTATACAATTATCCGAACTTTTCTTTTTTCACATGAATAACCTAATAAGCTGTTATTTTACACAAATGTTTGACTTAATTTACTTTTTCGACCTTTCTTACCATTCATTTTTTTTTAGAAAAATATAATAATATTAATACCAAAAGAAGCTTGTAAGGGAAGTTTCTTACAGTCGGGATCGTAAATGGATTCGAGTACCATTCTGATAGCCTTTTTTCATGATTTTTTCTATAGGTTGAACTACTGTGAGCGGTTTAAAGTTTGACCCTAATTTCTTTCTTCATATTGTAAAGGGGAGCAAATCCCTATTTTGCTCCCTCTATTGGTAGATTAAGGACCCTCCCATTGTCATTTCAGTGGCTCATAAGGCTTCCCTCATCTCAGTCTTTTTGGTTCTTGAGAATGGTCGCCACCTCTCCTAGGACCAGAATGATTATCCCTACCCGATGGGTTTAGATCCATCCCTGAATGTCGTCGGGTATTATTCACTTCCTCACCATTCTTGTAAGCGTCACCTGTAATCTGTGCAGGTGTGTCCGCACTCCCTGAATGGACGAGAAAGAAAGGAGATTTCTTGGAGCAACCGAACCCTTAGGTTCTAGACTCATGAGTCAACTTTTCCGTATGAGCATTCAGTACATATATCAGTCCGTGGAAGAGTAAAAGGGTCACCACTACTGAGGATCTCCTCCTTAATCTTAGATAGGCAGTCTGAGGGTTTGTCGCGGTTTGTTGCTGTGCTTATACACTATGCTATCTTTCTCCGAAAGCTCCGTAGGACCACTTACCACTAGTCTTTGGCCGGAGGGGTTTATTGCATAAAAACGTCGGGATGCAGGCCCCCGAAGAGGGATGCCCAACGAATGTCAAATGCAAAGCCCTGCACCTCATTAAGATCATGTTGGCATACTCCCCTTAGAAAAAAAGGGCAACCCCATTGAAGACGAGAGTGAGGTACAACAAGGCCATTTCTGTCCATCGCTCTTCTCACAGAGTTGTATGTGGACGTTACTGCTCATACAACTCCCGGCTAGCAAGCAGTTAGCCTTCCTTTACATGGAATGGAAGTGTGGATGAATTGACATCAAATAGAGAAATTTAGTTTTTCTTTCCAGCAAGCGACATGTCAGATCCGGGATATCCCTTTCAAAGATCACATTCACGAATTTCCTAGCCCGTTGCAAGCCAAAGCTGTCCACCTACTGCCAAGTACTCCTCTTAAGAGGGTATACCAAAGTGGGAGTGCATAGTACATGTCTGCATAGTACTGCTTGACCAGTCCTACGTCCTAGGGATGAAGGGCTGAGAGGTATATTTTGAAGCCCCCATTGCAGTGGGAACTTTAACTTGCCCTTCTCTAATGCGCATATTGAGACCGAGCTTGCTTGCATCTGATCTAAGCCTATTGCCCGCCTGCCCCCAACTTTCTATTGCGCCTGCCATTAGCTCCTGTTTACCTTCATTTCGTCTCATGCCTTACTTTGAAGTAATAACTTAGATTAAAGTACGATTAAAGGGAGGGAATCAAAGTTGATCGTAGTTTGAATGAAAAGAGCCAATGAAAGATCTTGAAGTGCGGGATGACAAAGCTCAATTTCCCAAAACAATTTTCTTTTTGAAACTTACACAAGAAAAATTTCTCTAAATATTCGAAAATTGTTATCCTCGTAAATGAAATTAGCAAGAAGTTTTGAAAGAGAAAATAAGGTATATTTTATATATACAACACTACATGTTTGAATTTTCTAAGAATAAATCAAGGTATATTTGATAAGTGCATGAAGAAAACAGTTTATACAATATGTTGTCCTATATATCGAATAATATATATGATGTATACTTACATTTTCAAATATATTGTAAACACACAAAAAAATATAACATGCTAAATGCGACATATATTTATATTTTTTATTATACCAATATATTCAACATATACTTGAGATCTCAATGAAAAAGTGGTGGAATTTTTATATAAGAATATTGAAAAAAATAAACGAAATCATCTAAAATGAAGGATACATTAATTCAAAATATGCATTAAATGAGTATCAATTAAAATTAATAAATAACAAAAACAAACTCAAAATTAAAAAATAATATTAATAAGGAAAAATTAAATATTTAAAAAAATTTATTGATGAGAGAGAATGTAATTAATGATATTTCAAAAAGTAAAATCTTTGTATAATTAATAGTAAATCCAGAAATGATATATATTTATTTAAAAATATTATCAAATTAAAAGATGAGAGAATATATCAAAAAGTTAAAAATATCTCAAAATACTGTTAAAATCTATTCATGGAATATTACTAAATTTTAGGATATTTATGAAATATTAGTTATATATTAAGCTAATTTTCAAATCTTCCTTAACATGAAGTATAAACTAGATCTTAATTTTATCTATATTATAATGGATTTGGGCCTTCCCTATTTAATTTTTTTTTGTTTTTGCCTCCCAAGGTTTGGCCTACAATGAGTCATTGCATCCACTTGTAAGATAACAAAATTGAGGCCAACAAACCCACTAAAAGATTCTTCAAGATTTTGGCACAAAAAAACAAATTGATTATATATATATATATATTTCAAGTCCTAAGTTTCCCCAATGTTGTGTTCAATTTGTCTTTTGATTGCTTGATTTTGGTGATCTTCTTACAACATTTCCCTAGATTTGTGTCTTGATATACAAGTAGACTTGGCTTTGTCTTTTCTTGTTTAGGAACCATATTTAGCCTTTCATGATATGATTTAAAAAATTAAAACTTGCATCAATCAATGAAAATGTTTTGACTTACTAAACAAAAAAAGAACAAAATAAAAGGTTGGTTTGTATTATCGTATAACGTCCTCGGTACTATGAATTGTCTCCATTAATGACTTAGATGATTAAACTTGAGTGAAATTAAGTGCAGATTTGAATTAATTAATGTTGAAAAATTAATACATAAACTATAATTAAGGATGGAATATTACTTCAATTCGAAGCTAGCTTTGTTCCCCTCGAAGTACATTGAGTCTTGTATGTATCTTGTCTTTATACTTTTTTTTAACCTCTGTGTTTTAAGAATAATAGTGATCGAATCTCTAATGAGAAAAATTTTAGAAAAAAAAAAACCAAAATTTACTTTAAATTAAGAACTTTCAACTTCAAAGTGAAACACAAAAATAGGTATATCTCAATTGACATAGTATTTATATTAGTAACTTTAAAGTTAAAGATTCAATTCCACACTCATATATTTGTAACCAAAAAAAAAAAAAAAACTTCAAATTGAACTGTAATGAGTAAACAAGCATGTGTTACATATTTTACCAGAGTTAGGAAAAAGGGCGCTTACAATTTTAAATTAATAAATGTACTATTTAAAACTCTAAATTTTAAAGGGACAGTCTTATTAAGATTATGCTTTCTATTTTTCTTTTTGCAATATTTGATAAAATTTTTATTTTATAATTTTAAATAATCAAAGCCCTTAAATTTAGATATAATTTGATTGATTCTTAATTATAGAAAGTTTTGGTTGATTTTTGATTATAGAAAGTTTATTGGACTCGAAGACCAAAACAATTATTAATAATCAAACAATCAATAATAAAAAAGTACCTGACTTAATCCAATTTAAATAGTTCTAATTATATTTGTAAAGATTTAACTTTGGGGTTGTCTTTCATCCTTGCCATTAAAATTGATAAATTAAATGAAGGCACACACCAATCCAACTTAAAAAAAATTATATGAAATGACCATGATCTTGTGACCATTTGATTGAAAATTAGAAGTGAACAAGTATTTAATTAATTAAGTCTAACTACATTTGATAACATAAAATTTTGGCAAAATTATTTTTTAGTCTCCAAATTTTGAAGAATATGTGCGTTCAATCCCTAAATTTTTAATGGTCCTCAAATTTTTTAGAATAGATTCATTTGGTGCCCAAATTTTCAAAATATATCTTTCTAGTCCCAAGTTTTTAAAAATAAGTTAAAACAGTCCATGCACTAAATTTTTATTATTATTTTAAATTAAAGGTGATTTTTTTCAAAGATTATCTCTTCTCTCTAAAATTATTTTTTAATCATATTTTTGTAATTGAGATTTTTATATAATTATATAAAATGAAAATAAAAATAGTTTAAGGACCTATTAAACCTATTATTAAAAACTTGAGGACTAAATAAAAAGGTAAATTTTGAAAACTTAGAGATTAAATGCACCTCTTCTAAAAAGTCAAGGACTAAAAGAGCATGTTTTGAAAACTTAAGGACCAAATGCATATATTCTTAAAAATTCGGAGACTAAAAAGGTAGTTTATCCTAAAATTTTTAAAATCGATTATATTATAAATATGATAATTATATAGATATCTATGTATAACCCCCATAGGTTAAAACTCACCCGTTAACCTCTCAAATTAATTCCCATAATTATCTTATTCCCTCTTTGTGTTTCATTCTTGTAATTGCCATTCTCACAACTCTATAAATAGAGGTTGTAGAGATCATTTGAAAACACACTACAATAGACATAATATATATGTTCTGTCTTTCTTTCTTCCTCCATCATCTTTCTCTTGTGTTCTTATGTTCGTTCTTCTCCCCTCTCTATTTTATAACACGTTATCAACACGAGTTTCTACCATTGAAATGTTTGTAAAGGTTGGAGTTGGTTAACTAGAACACCAAGAATGTTAAAGACCCACTTGAATTATCTATATATTTTCAAGGTATTTAAAACTAAAGTTCAAAGAAGGTGAGTATTCTATTTTAATCATATATGTTATTTATCTGTTTGAAAATTGATTTATTTAATATTAAATTTTACATTTGATCTAATCAAATTGTAAAACTCATAGAAAGTTTTATGTGAGCATTAGAACTAAAATCTACGGTAGTAGCTTGGAGCATTTGTGAGTTTTTTATTTTTTTATTTTTTTAATTTTTTTTTTAATTTTTTTAAGCTTTATTTGCAATTTGGGTTTTTACATCTTTACAACTATTAATTACTTTGTATTTAAGTGAATTAGGTCGTTGTTTGTCTCCAAGTTTCTTAAGCACATCGAATTTGTTTAGACATATACTTGTTGGATTCCAAACTTCACTCTCCAAAAATTCACACACTTGAATGTGTGCATGGGTCTTCATCACAATCTTTTTGCATTGATAGAGTATTTCATGAGTTATGGGTAAAAGTTAAATTGTTGAGTAATAAAATTTAGGTTTGAGAAACTCAAATAACCTTATTTTGAGTGATCCAAAATAGAAAGGATATTGAAAATATAATATTTCTTGACTTTAAATTTTTAGTTAAATTTTATATGGAAATGTCAAATATGCTATATAATTTGTGTATATTTAAAATTGTTGTATAAAATATGTCATTTAGATTAAAATTTATCATAGACTACAAATAATACATCTTATTTTAAATATAATTCTTATTTTTGAAAGGTTTGATTGAGATGCTTTCTAAAACAATTCATATTCCGATATTTTTGAATATAATTGTTATATATGAAAAATTAAATTAGAATATATTTTTTTTAATTGAATGGTATACTTCTAGATAAGATTTGAGTTTTTTTTTTTTTTTTTTTTTTTTAAATAAAGGTAAAATTTTCTCATAGTAATATTATCTTTTATTCGTTAAGATTCTCTTCCAATAATATTATTTTATCTTTCAAATATGAGAATACATATTCAAGATTATCTTTAATTTTATTTGCAAAGATTTAAGATATTAAAGATTATTTCTTAAAGTGAATTTGTTTTAATAAGATTAACAATGCACTTAGATTCCTTAATCTATTAATTAACTCTTAATTAAAAGATCAACGAATTAGAAATAAAAATTGACTAAGAGAACTCTATCTAAGAATTGTTCTAGCTAGGCTAAGGTATTTAAGCTCGTAAGGGAACCATCTCTACCTAGGAGTTGAATTAGTCAATTTTTGTTTGTTATGCTAGAATTGAAGTTGTTTTGATTGTTAAATATTCAAAATATTCTCATATGGATAAATTTGTGAGCTTTATATATATATTTGATTGAATTCCTTTAAAGTTTGAAAGTTATGCATAATAGCTCATTACTATTCCTAAAATTAATTTTGATGAAATACACCTGAAGTTGCATAATCAATTAATATTTATTGTTTTTGTGCCATGCACCTGTAGTTGCACATATGTTAAATTAATAAATGCTTATGAACTAATAAGCATATATCAAACATGTTATGCACTTGTATTAGCAGTTTGAGAAAGAAAAAGTTTGAAACATTGTGATGAATATTTATCTAATATCTTTTGAGGTTGAGTAAAACATATGAGCAAATGTTTCTAAAAACAATGAATTTCGACCAAATAATATATTATCATTCTGTGACGTGAATGTTCCAATATTTAATTATTGAGGTCGGAATCATGCTGATAGAGGAAAAAATAATTATTCTATTAAAACCAAACATGTATATAATGTTTTGAAGGAAAATTTCATTTTCCAAATGTGATGCAAAAGAGTCAATAATCTTGTACCTATTGTACAATAAGAGTCTTTTTGAAAAATTAAAATTCTTATTAATGAAAAAAAAATGATGTTTGGAAGAAAACTTTGAGAATTTATTTAAATCTCTTAAAGAGATTATAACTTATCCTTTTAACCCCTAAATATGATATTTTTTGGATGTTACAAGTTTCTTAGAGTCTCCCGGAGAGATGATGGTTGTTTTTTAGCCACTTGTATATGAGATATTTAGATTTTTTTAAATCTCCTAAAGAGAATAAGAATACATAATATTTATGTTTTGCATATAGTACATCTCTACATATTATACCTATGTTTTCCAAAATTCAAATGCTTGAAGCGAAAAATCAAATATGATCTTAAGTTCTATAGACTTGATTAAAGATTTTGGGGGGAAAAAAAAATATTGTCAGAGGAGCAAAATTGACAATTGATATACTTTATTCTCTTGTAAATCAAGGAGAAGTTTAGTAAATTTGAAGGTATACATTGTAATAGGTATCATCTAGGAAGATTGATAATAAGAATAATATATGTTAGATATACACTATATCTATTATCTTCTATGGGAAATGCATATAGAAAAGTTATGTTTTTCCTTCTAAATTGTATTCACATTATGTAGTTGAAATGCATGCAACAATGAATCTGAAGTTCATTGATCCAAATATATTTTCCTTTGATATGATGAGTCATTTTGGGCCAATAGTGAAAATAATTATTGAAAATATACATTGGCATCCATCGAAGAACTAGAAGATTCTTCCATTTAATAAATTGTCATGGTGTTATGTTCTCAAACTTTCACTAGTTAAAATTGAAATTGAACCTTTCTTATTTTTGGAACAGATTTATGGTTTTATGATTTTTGTTGGCGCATCTAGTTGATGGTTACATACTAGTGTGTTTGCATCCCAAACATTTGATAATTGATTGGGATAAGTGTTGAACATCCTGTATCTTATGTTCAAATAGCAAAACTTCTAGATCTGTATGAGATCATGTTATTTGTATGCTCGATTAATGACTATGAGCTTATGACCAGAAGCCAAATATATTTCATCACGATATATAGTAAATGTTTAAATTTTTCCACAACAACAATTAAGATGATGGATGATGGATCAATTAAAATCAATGTTGAAATTAATTTTACATCAATTAATTACGTTAAACCTATGACGGGTGGATTTTTTACTACACAATTTAATTGTTATTAATGAGACAAAATTTCCAATATTAGAGGGAGAAACTAAGGAAAAGTTGGAAAAGAAAATTGAATAAAATACATAAGTATTGTCTCATTTTTATAATCATAGACTACTTTGAACCAAAAGTTTAAAAGATAATTCATTTATAAAATATTGCAAATCAATGCTAGATGTATTTAGAACATCTACAGTTGCAAGAAAGTAACCAAGTTATATTCCAATGCAACAAGTTGTCAATACTAAAGAGTTTGCAACATGCCTGAAACGTGATAGACAGATAGGTTCCAAAGATAAAGATCCTCGAAAAAGAAGTAGTTAATCAATGACTCAATTGAGAATATGGATATTCTCGAAGAAATCCTAAATATGAGCACTCATAAGAATCTTGAAGTAAATGAGGGATAATAAAGAGATTTCAATAAATTATATATCATGACAAGAAAAAGATGAAATCATATTTAAATAAGTTGACAACATTTTTGCATATAATGTTTCTCACAATATTATTTATGGAAATGAGTATTTATACTCAAATATATTGATAAATATCGCGACATAGAAATGATTGACTTATGTGGAAAGAAACAATCTAATAGAGATAAATTCATTCTCCAAATCGTGAGAATTACTAATTTAGAGACTGTCAAATATGTGGGATACAAGTGAGTATTTGTAAAAAAAAAAACAAATAGAATGGGATCGCAATATCGAGACAAATTTCACAATAGTTCTCACACAAAACTGATATTGATTATGAGGAGACATATTATCCTAAGATGGATACAATACTATGAGATATTTAATTAATTACCAATTGTGTATGAAAAGCTTAATATGCATCTTATGAATGTAGTTCTTGTACATTTATATGAATATCTTAATAATATATCCTTGAAGGATTAAAAGTACCAAAATCATATAAGTAAATATTATAGAATGATATATATGTATCATAGAGATTTTTATAAAACTTTCCTAATGAATGTAAAGTAATCATCTTATTAAATATTTGATGATATTAGAGTATAAAAATAAGCCTATTTGTCCATATGCTTTTATAAAAAAATTACAGCATGAGATTTACTATATATATATGTTGATGATTTGAGCATAAACTCCTGAAGAGATTTCAAAGGCAATAGAGTTTCTTAAGAAATAAATTAAGATGATAAGTTTGATATGAAAATGATAAAGCATAAAGTACCGACATCACTATTCAACAAATTTCTTCAAAAGACAACTTAAGAGACTTATTGACGATAGTATTGCCTACAACAACATTTGAAAAGTTAAATGTACAACACTTGTATGTGACAACCAAGAATATCAAGTGATGTTTTCATGAGGGGAGTAAATATGCTCACTACAGGAAATCTGACTTCTCCCGACGTCACATTTTGTCGGGAAAGTGTGGAAAATTCGTTGGGAGAGGATCTCCCGACCCTAAACGGTCATCGGGAGCTTGGTCGGGAGAAACCCATCGGGAGAGGATCTCCCGACGCACTTTTAAACGGCGTCGGGAGTTAGGGGGAACTCCCGACGCCACGTAGGCATCCGAAGTTCCACCATAACTCCCGACGTCGTTTTAAAGTGCATCGGGAGATCCTATATGCGTGGGGAGTATTAAAATTTAATATATCGTTTGTAATTTTTTAAAATTTGATCTGAAAACCTATAAAACATATTATACCAAATAAAGATTCACATAATTAAAAAATGAAAAATGAGGTCCATTTTATAACAAGTAAAAAATTACAATATCCAAACGAAGTCGATAAATATTCATATCACAAATACATAAAAGATGTCACACCCCGCCCCAGACCACCCTCTTAGCCTAGAGAAGGGCATGACTGCAGCAATTATCAATCCTTAGGCTGACACTTACTGCCTAAAAACTCTTGTGGAATAACTCTGATACCAAAAATAAATTATATGCAACGGGACGGCTGTAGGCCCACAATTTATTAACTTAGAAACTTAATATGTTTAGGGTATTTACAACATTAGATTTACAAGTCCCAAAACCCACAAACCCTAGTCCCTATATGAACAATAGTAACATGTGTACAATATTAACAGTAACCACTTAGCAAACGGTTACAAGTCTTTTCGTCCTTTAGTGGCAGAGCAGATACTGAGCTGTCTTCAGAGGATTTGACCGCTACCTGTGAGGGGAAAAAACAAAACATTTGAAAACGGGGTGAGCTAACTTCCAATGAGTGACCGAGAAAACATAGTAAATTCTCATGCATAATTTCAGAAGATAGTTTTATCTGAATATAATTTAATGCAACATAAACAATTTCCAAGTGTAATGTATATAAAACTGCTTTAAACATAAAACAGTAAAATCATTTCTCAAATCAAAGTACTGTATAACGGGTAAAATAATCCCAACACCAACTGCTAGTCCAGAGAGAACCCTTTTGTTCAATCTCCGACTTAGTTCACTTGTGGCCACATTAGGTACTACTGCTCATATACCTTCTCCTTGTACTTCAGTATCGAGCTATTATGATACCTTCTCCAACGTACTTCAGTATCCCATTGGTTTGGTACCTTCTCCAATGTACTTCAGTACCAATAGATACCTTCTCCTTGTACTTCAGAATCTAGTTGGGTGGATGCCTTCTCCTTGTACTTTGGCATCATATTTTATCAAAACTATTTATAAAAAACTTCTCTTTAAAGCATGTACAGTATAACACATATACAACATGGCTTTAAAGAGGGTAACACATGTTGGATAAAATACATACACATATGTAGATAGTTTTGCAACAGTAGGAATGTGTTCAACTCACAATTCAAACTTGCTTGGAAACCACTTTATAAAACTAGTAGGCATGAGAATTATTTTCACAAATATGCTTTCTGTAAATATTGTAATTCAAAGCAGCTTAAAAAATGTTTTAGTTCAAAAACATTTTAGCCACTCACCTCAAATTCTTAGGAACTTTTCACTCTAGTAGCTCCTCGGGTCCTTTTTTCACCCCTAGAATCCAGATTTAATTTACAACTTAGATTACTCATAGTTCTGAACCTTATTTGAAAATACTTCCTTCTACATACTTATTCTAAAATGTCTTAGGAATCTTACCCTAAACTTTCAGCTCAGAATTTCTCGTGATTTGGCCGGAATCTCAAAATATTCAAGACTGGCTCAGATTGATTCGACAGTCTGACCCTTCTGCCTTCTTCTCAACCTCCATCCAAGTTCCTTTGAGCTTTTTCCTCGGGCACCCTACTCTGAAAACTACACTTTTAGAGCTCTCATATGGCTTTAGAATCACTCCAAACGCACAAGTAGATTGGAAGATCTTCTCGTCCAAGATTGACACATTCCTTTGAACCCTTACTGCCCTCTACTTTCTCTACGAAATTTATGATTTTTGTGTGATTTTAAAATGAAATCCCAACTCCTTATTTATAGACATTCAAATTACTCGTGGGATTGACAACATCTACTTGGCTGCATGGCCAAATCTTTAACCATCCCTTTATCAACGTAAGCTGACTTCACCTTGGTTCAATGTATTCTTCCCAAACGCATCCAATAAAATTTCTTAGGGTTTAAAAATTTCTCTTAATCGGACACCTAAATTTTAATTGACATTTGCCCTTACGTCTTCAAGCTTTGTTTATATTCAAATTAGGGGTTTTAAATGCATACTCCACCCCAACGCGTCCAAATACATCGCCTAGAAGCTTGCTCGACCGTTGAATGCATAGGCGAGGCGTGGGCGTGATGTTCGAATGCAGCACCGGACAAGGCGTGGCTGACGCATAGGCTGCTCTCGCTCTCTCCCATTTTCTAGCTCAAAATCTCGCTCTCTCCCTCTTTCTCACTGGTCTTGCTCTCTCCAATCTCGCTCTTTCCCATTTTCTCTCCAACTTTCTCTCCAATCTCACTCTCTTCCACTTTCTCGCTTTCTCCAATCTTTCTTGCTCAAAATCTTGCTCTCAATGATCTCGCTGGTCTTTACCTCAATGATCTCGCTCTCAACGATCTCGCTCTTAGCTACTGCGAACATTGTTTGTCTCCGTGCAATTTCTACACGATTGTGCCACTAGTCACTTGCCTTCCAGTGCTTTGTGCACAACATGCATTTCATATAAATTTTCCATACTTAGCCAATTTTTCCCAAATTTCCCAAACTCAATGTCCATATTTTTTCTTTTCAAATCCCCATTCCTTCTTCACCATTTCACACTAACTTTCTCATCAACCTATTACTCAACTTATTTATACAAATTAAATAGGGACACACAATTAAGTGGAAAATTAAGACAATTTAAATAAGAAAACACACTTAAGTGTAAAATTGAGATTCGAGGCTCACAAAAGAAGTAAAATAAAAACAACATCTAGAACACTTCTCGAACACAGCATCTTCAACAATTGTCCCAGCTCATCTCCAAACGGCATTCTACAGTAAAACAAAAACATTGTAATGTTATATCGATAAACATCCACAACACGTTCAAACTCCAATACGGGTGGCAATGAACATCAAAACGAGTAAACAATGATAACCAATACACATAAAACTCAAATTTGTCCCCAAAATGGTTTAACCCAAATTTATACTCCCTCAGCCCCCTCACAACACATTAAACTTCGTAAACATTCATAAATACACAAAATAGCCAAGTTCAAGGACAAGACGGGTGTAATAAACTCTATCCACCCCCACGATAAACATGGAACCTCCTGAACATAAAAAACATACAAAAGGAGTAAACAATGATGATCAACACACATAAAACTCAAATTTGTCCCCAAAATGGTTTAACCCAAATTTTACACCCCCCCTAAATACACAAAAATTTAAGATAATGAAAAACGTAAGAGAAGAGGAAACTCACAGAAAGCGAGAGGCAGAGAGATTCAGGGAGAGAGTGAGATACAGGGAGAGAGCGAGAGGCAAGGAGAGAGCGAGATACAGTTGAATAAAAAGTAAAAAAAAAAGAAGTTTTGATCCAGGGAAGGTGAATATGCAGTATGTCAAGAGTAAGCCAGTCTTCCATTAGGGAATCATGGAGGAAGAGAAGTGAAGACAGACCCAAAACAATAATGATAAAACTCAAAGCTCTCTCTTGACCAACCAACTCTTTCATACAGGGAGAGAGTGAGAGGCAAGAAGAAAGCGAGATACAGTTGAATAAAAAGTAAAAAAACAAGAAGTTCTGATCCCAGGGAAGATGAATATGCAGTGTGTCAAGAGTAGGTCAGTCTTCCATCAAATTATTTCTTCCGCAAAATTTGGCAAGGGAATCATGGAGAAAGAGAAGCAAAGACAAACTCAAAACAATAATGATAAGACTCAAAGCTCTCTCTTGACCAACCAACTCTTTCATACAGGAGAGAACGAGAAGCAAGGAGAGAGTGAGATACAGAGAGAGCGAGATACAGAGAGAGAGCGAGATACAGGGAGAGAGCGAGATACAGTTGAATAAAAAGTCAAAAAAAGAAGTTCTGATCCCAGGAAAGGTGAATATGCAGTATGTCAAGAATAGGCCAGTCTTCCATTAGGGAATCATGGAGGAAAAGAAGCGAAGACAGACTCAAAACAATAATGATAAGACTCAAAGCTCTCTCTTGACCAACCGACACTTTCATACAGAGAGAGAGCGAGATACAGGGAGAGAGCGAGATTCAGGGAGAGAACGAGATACAGGGAGAAAGCGAGAGGCAAGGAGAGGCAAGAAAAGGGGAAGGAGAGATTCAACAAAAAACACATCAAAATTCAGTTGTAGGATAGCCAACAATTCTTTAATTATCATAAAGCTACTTAAGACATAACTAAACTTTGCTACCATAACTGTAGGATAGCAACATATTAGACAACTAAATAATGTAGTAATCATACCTAATTTGATGGGTCTCCTCTATATGATCGTACCATGTCTTTAATCATTTTTTTTCATTTCTTCTATTTGTCTTGTATGATTCTCTTGCATTCTTTTCTGAACGTCTTCAAGTTCCTTAATCCTCGACTGAGATTGTTGGAAATTGACTCTCAATTCCTCTATTCCCGCCTCCATTCCTTGAGTAGATGACGAGCTTGATGAGATGCTACTCCTTCTTGACTTAGGCTTAGGGCCCCAACCTAGACCTTTTGAATATCCGTATCGTCTACCTAAAATCGTTTCACAGATTTCATCCCCTGTTAGTGGTTGAGAACCTTTTAGAGTGAGGTTGGATTGTAATTCCAACATTTGATGCTAGACATAATAATTAAATGGGTAAGAACGAGCGACTAAAGTTAAAAATGAAAAAAAAAACACGATAAACCCTTTTGAATGTAGCAGATAACAGCGGAGCCCGAGAATTGATTAGCACCTGCTCCGGTAGAAATTTCTCGATTTCGAAATGTGTCGAAGCCTTGGGTAGTAAAAAAAAGTGGGATGCTGTATTTCCAGGATTGGATTTCATATTCGAATGAACCCCGTAATCGTAAGAAAAGCAAAAAAATGTTACATGTTCATTTTCAGCTGCCTCATTCACAAACTTGCTACCTTTAGAGTGTGTTTCCCTAAATAGGTGAACACGTCCTATTTCTCGACCCTCCTTTGCCTGTAAATCTGCCTGAATTTGCAGGAATGACTTCGATCCACCTATGTGGTCGAACGGTATTTCGCTCTATTTTTGCTGTTCGTCACAGACATTTCCTACATTTGAAGAAAAAAAAAATGTCAATAGTGTGATGTATTAGTAAATGCAGCAAATGATATAAGCCATAAATATTGTACCTGAAATGCTTCACTTTTGAAGCGGTCACACAAAAAGTCCCAATCTTCTGGCCTATTTTTAAGCCAACTAGGCAAACTGGCACATACTTGCTGAGGATTTCCACATTTTCTGTAATGTCTGTTCAAATCTGCTCTAAATTCTTTGAAGGAGTTTTGCATTTGATGTTCTATAAAACGGTTAAGTCGTTGACTAGATAGATCAAGTTTGAAATGAGCCTACAAAAGAGGGAGGGAAGAATTAGCATAGATGATGTTCATGACTGTAAAAGAATAAACTTATAATTACTTACCAATAATTGAATTTTAGCCAATTCTATGAACTCGTTTGGAACCTCAGTAAAAGTACGACAATGTACTGGAAATGCAAATCTCACAGCGACGCCGATCGCATTACTAAATCGTACCGAATGTTTAGATATCGGTTTCGTCTCCCCCTCATTTATCACGATTATAATTATCCCATGTTTTTGGACGTATTTTTCTAACTTGATGTTCCGCGAATGCTCTCGTTTCTTCCGATTGGATGTTGAGCTACTATCTGAAGAATAAAAAATTTAAAATAGTTTATGATGTATTTCAGTTAACAGAATATATTTCAAAATATACTAACCTGAAGTATCACCCACAGAAGATACTTTGTTGTTTAAATATAACTCCTGGAATTCTTCATCAGCCTCTCGTTGCCTATTAGGGGTTGACATCGTATCTATATAAACACAAAAAAGAGAAAACAATATTAAATTAACAATAAATACGTGTAAGCTAGAGAAAAAGAGAATTGAGTAGATACATCATTACTCATCATCGTAATCTAATTCAAATTATTCATCAACACTTGAACTGTTAGTGGGAGATAATTGTTCTTCATCATCATCATTTATGAAGTCATGATTGCCATGTACAATAATTGGTCTTTCCACAACTGTAGGATCAACGTCAACTCTGCATAAAGTAACCTCCTCAATGGTTTCATCCACTCAGACACTACAAAAAATTTCTAGTAAATCTAGTTGTGCGTTTTCAACATCATCCACTTCCGGTACATCCCATATTCGTTTATTTTGGACTACTTGAACAACTTTCCAATTGCTACTATGTTTGATGTCATCAATGTAAAAGACTTGTTGTGCTTGGATAGCAAAGATGAAAGGCTCGTCGACATACCAAAAGTGTGATGTATTGATCGATTTGTATCCTAAATCCACATGTGTCCTATTACTTTTGTTGTTATTATTGTCAAACCATCTCCACTTCAACAAGAAAACGTGTCTTCTGTTCGCATATTGGAAATCTAATACTTCGTCTATAACACCGTAGAAATATTTATCCACACTTGTGTTCTCACTGATCTCCTCGGCCACTAGGACTCCATTATTTTGTGTAGCTCGATGATTATCACGCTCTACAGTGTGAAACCATACCCCATTAACAATGCATCCATTGTAAGAGTGCACCTCAGACGAAGGTCCCATTGCAAATGAAAAGAAATCACTGGAGATTTCTTCTCTCTCGCGCTGTTGTAAAACCTGATAATTACTTATACATTAAAAATGAATACGAAAAATGAATCATCCCGCAACTGTTCCCTACAAAATGACTATGTATACCTGAGATTTAAACTAATCGAGAAATTTGCGTTGATGTTTTATATATAAGTCAGAGGCGCTTTGAGCTTCACGATGAATTAACCTCAAATTTTGCCTACAAAATTGATCATTTAAATGTTATATCAAAGGAGATACCCTAGAATTTAGAAAAGGAAAAAGTTTGAAATGTACTTGCGATTGTCTGTTATTTCTTTACAATTGTTGAGAATGTACCAATGTGCAATACGCTTTTCCTCTGCTGATAGTGTCCGTAAAGTTGACGCCCCTAATGGTCGTACCCTCTGCCTAAATAATTCAAATTCACTAAATATCTCATGATCGGGAATGTTATCATCATTTCGTTCATCTCTATTGAATCTCATTTCAATCCCACTTAGATATCGTGAGCAGAAGCTCCATGATTCATTCATTGCATATGCTTCCGTTATAGACCCCTCGGGACGTGCTTTGTTCCGTACAAATTGTTTTAATGTTCGTAAACTTCTTTCAATAGGATACATCCAACTGTAACTAACTGGACCCACCACTTTGGTTTCATATGGTAGATGAACTGCAAGGTGTACCATTACATCGAAAAAGGCCAGTGGGAATATTCTCTCCAATTTACAAAGTATGACTATGATGTCTGCTTGTAGTCTGTTCAAATCACTTACACATATTGTCTTTGCACATAAGTCGCGAAAGAATGTACACAACTCAACAATAACAGTAGATACGTTCTTCGGTAGATATGCTCGAATACTATTAGGGAGTAGTCTGTGAAGCAACACATGACAGTCGTGTGTTTTTAGCCCCGATATTTTTCCATCTTTGTCATTGACACATCGTGATATGTTAGATACGAATCCATCAGGGAATTTCACTAATTTCAAATACTTACAAAACGAAATCCGTTCACCATTTGTTAATGTGTATGCTGTATGTGATTTTACAAATCTGTTATCGACCTATATCAAGTCTAGGTCCTTTCTTATTTTCAAATCTTGTAAGTCTAATCGAGCGTTCGTTGTATCCTTTGTCTTTCTTTCAATATTTAACAATGCGCCCGCCAAATTGTCGCATATGTTTTTTTCAATATGCATTACATCCAATTTATGTCGTAGCAATAGTCTGGACCAATATGGAAGTTGGAAAAAAAATACTTTTTTTTAGTCCAGTTTAGAATTCGCTTTCTTTTTTTATCTTGCTTCGATGGATGTTTGCTAAGCACAAAAAAGTTTAGCGTATTTATTTGTTGTAATATCTCTTCTCCATTCATTACGACTGGTGGAGGTCTACCTTTAACTTTTCCATCATGTTGTCTACTTCGACGGCAACTATGATTCTTTGGAAGATAACGTCGATGTCCCATAAATGATATTTTTCCTCTTATCCGGAAGGACGAGTTATCTTCTTTGCATATTGGACATGCTTGATAACCTTTTGTACTTCACCCAGATAAGTCACCGTACGCAAAGAAGTCATTAATCGTCCATAATAAGGTAACATATAGTTGAAAAAACTCACCAGCAACAGAATCATAAATTCGCACACCATTGTCCACAACTCTTTCAACTCTTCAATCAACGGTTGCAAGTAAACATCAATTTCCTTTCCAGGAGATTTTGGACCAGGTATGAACAAAGACATGAAGAAGTTTGTTTCCTTCATGCATTTTCAAGGGGGCAAATTATAAGGAATTATCACCACATACCACATACTATAAGAAGTGCTCATATTTCCAAACGGATTGAAGCCATCTGAAGCTATTTCCAAACGAACATTTCGAGGATCTAAAGAGAAATGAGGAAATTCACGATCAAAATATTTTAACCCCTCTGCATCAGCTGGATGTCGCAATACATCCTCCATTTCAACTTGCTTATCTTTATGCCATCTCATGTCAGAAGCGCCTTTTTTTGATGCAAACAATCGTTTTAATCTCGGTATCAATGGAAAATGACGCAATACCTTATGTGGTATTTTTTTACCCTTGCCATCATTAACTTTGTACCGAGACTCACCATAACCAGTGCATTGTTGCAAATCTATAAACTCTTTCCAATACAATACACAATCATATTTGCACTCATGAATAGACTCATAACCTAGGCCTAAATCACGCAATTTTCGCTTGGCTTCATAGAAGGAAGTAGGTATAAAGGTGCCAGTTGAAAACACTGCTTTTAACAATTCTAGCAACATGTCAAACGATTTGTTATTCCAACCGTTCAGAACTTTAATATGCATCAACTTCACTAAAAAGTTTAAGGACGAAAATTGCGAACACCCAGGGTATAATTCATACGTGCTTCGATCATTAAATCTTCAAATAAGTTCATGGTATCTCTTTCTTGACCATTAAAGGACATTTCATTATTCTCAATCTTCCTTCATTTGCATTTTCGTTTTCAATTGGAACTTGTAAATCGTTTATAAGATTTAACATCTCATTTTCTTCGATAGCATTACTCTCTATACTATCTACTTCAATATCCTGTATTGAATGACTTGTATGACTTCTAGATAAGTTTACTGGCTCTCCATGATATACTCATTCATAATATGAGGGAGATATTCCATATGTTAATAGATATCGTTCCACAATATCTATCTTTTTCCAAATTGAATTCATACAATTCTTTTATGGACATCTTATTCGTCCGGAATCATTAACATGAAACCTTGCCATATCTAAGAACTGTGATACTCCTCTATACTCCACTGATAACTTATTCCTTAGTTTAATCCATTCGTTTTTCATCCTTAAAAATAAATATTTTCTGACCAACTTGTAATCCAAAACAAGTACAAAGTATTATTAAGCATTGAGTTCTATAATTTTCATTTCTTAAGGCAAAATAAACACATAGGTCCCTAGACCGCTTAAATTGTCATAACAACTTTCAAATGTTTTATTTAGTACGTCTCCAAGCTTTCAATTTTGTGTCTAATATATGCCTTTCATCTATTCAACATCTTCTAAAATTTACAAGCCTATTGGACACAAAATTTAAAGTTCATTTTTCTATTAGACACAAAATTTAGTTTTATGTCTAGTAGATTCTTTAAACTTTTTTAAATATTAAATGTGTTAAGTATCAAATTGGAGGTTTAAAGATTTATTTTATATTTTTTAGATTAATATAGACCTTTCATTTATTCAACATCTTCGAAATGTTAAAAATTTCAAATAAGATTTTAATGGGCATAATATTGATGGGCATGATTTGTACAATAATTTCAGAAAATTAACAAAAACGAATACAATATTTAACACATTTTAATGGGCAATTCACATATGATTTAAATAAATATACAAGATAAAATAAAATGAGAAAATTACCGGCGAGGAGATGACGGTGGCGGCGGGCAGTTGATTGCAGCAACGGCGGCGACGACAACAAAAATTGATGGAAGAAAAGGGAGAAATGGAAGAAAAATTTTATGGAAAAAATGGAAGAAAAGTTGGATTGGAAAATGGAGAAAATGGAAGTTAAAGTGTAAAATGATGGGAAAATGGGGGGAGAGAGGAAGAATGGTGAAGAAAAATGAGGAAAATGGGAGAAAGAGAGAGAAATTTGAGAGGGAGAGGAAGAAAATAGGGGCGGCGGCGGTGGGGGGGGGGGGGGGGGGAGGTGGTTAGGGTTTTTTGAGAGGGAGAGAAAGAAAAAATAGGGGGAGTGGGAAAGAATAAGGGGTCTAGTTTAAACCAGACCCCTTCCCGATTTGATTCACACTCCATGTTCTGAGAAATATTTACCATCCGAAAAGAGGAAAAAACAGAGTCTTTTTCTAAAGAAATGCCTTGAGAAAGATCAGATATATAGAACCTTTCAACGAGATAGTGCTTTTTCAACTCTCTCAAAATGGAATCTATTCCAAACATATATGCCATGGTTCCTTACTTCATCGGGTACAAATATCTAAATTTTCTATTTTTAGATAATTTTTCAGACCTATTGCCGGTACTGAGTAGCAGCCAAAAATTTGTATCCATTTTTTATGATATTATGCATGGATCGGGTATATCATGGCGAATTCTTCAGAAAAAATTGTCTTCCACAATGGAATCTGATAAGTGAGATTTCGAGTAAGTGTTTACATAATCTTCTTCTGTCCGAAGAAATGATTCATCGAAATAATGAGTCACCATCGATATCGACACACTTGAGATCACCAAATGTTTCGGGAGTTCCTCTATTCAATCCTTTTCCTTCTTCTTGTTGCTGTATATCTCGTTCATACACATCTTCTCTTTGTTTCTCGTTCGTACTCCCGATGACCTAACTCCCGACACTCTATTTAGGCTTCGGGGAGATCTCCTTTTTCTTGTAGTGCTGCATTTTTTTTTCCCTTGACTTTGTCCCACTAGAATTTCCTAAAAAGGTTTTTAATGAGACAATTATTAAAATATATGAATGATGTACTCTTATTCCTTCACTAGGTTTTTATACCATTAGTTTTCCTAGTAAGGTTTTAACGCGACATATATTCTATATACTATGGACATCTAAGGAGGAGTATTATAAATATGATAATTATGTAAATGTCTATGAATAACCTCTGTAGGTTAAAACTCATCCATTAACCTTTCAAATTAATCCCCATAATTATCTTGTCCCCTCTTTATGTTTTACTCTTGTAATCATCATTCTCACAATCCTATAAATAGATTATAGAGATCATTTTAAAATACACCATAATAGACACAATACATATGTTCTCTCTTTCTTTCTTTCTCTATTATCTATCTTTCTCTTGTGTTCTTATGTCCGTTCTTCTCCCTTCTTTATTTTATAACATATTTTAATTTTTTGGGATTAAATTTTCATGGTAGTATCTATTTAGTTCTTAAATCTAATTTAATACATTGATTGAGCAATTAATCAGATTTGATGTTTACTTTTCAACTAATTGCCTAAGTTCATATCTAATTATATGTTATATCGTGTCACTTCATCCAATTTTTATGAAAGTGTCATCTTTGCATTTCTTTTTTCATTCGATGTCAATTGAAGAGATTAGACGTTAATTAGCCTAAACAAATAAGTTGGAGAGACAATGGAAAAGTTTCAAAGTTTAATAATTAATATATGCTTGGTTCAAAATATACAAAAGAAATAAAGGAACCGTGATTTATATTTTTCAGATTTATTAAATTAAGTAAATATGCGTTTGGTACTAATTTAGATTCCATTTTTAAACATTGTTTTCGCATATACATATTTTTAGCATATATATATTTTAAATTTGAAAATTTTAAATTTAGAATTATGTTAAAAAGGGATAAAAACATCCATAAATATTAGGGATATACATGGGTTATAATCCTTTTTTGGACCAATCCAAAAATTCGGATCGGTCAAGTTGGCAACCCAAATGATTTCAAACATGATCTCCAATCCAACCGAACCCAACCCTCAAAATTTGGATTGGGTTGGGTTGGGTCGTCAGGTTATTATTATTATTTTATTCTTAATTCAAAATACTCTACAACATATATCTAATAATTAAAATCTCATAAAACTAAATTCTCACATACAAAATATCTATAATATCTATTACAAACTTTATACAAAAACAAACATTCTTAAAAGAAAAATATAAAAAATTCACAAATTTATCATTCTAAAAGAAATATATATATATATATATTAGGGGTCTTTTTAAATATAAAAAATATTTGAAATTTTTTACATTTTATAGCAAAAAGTTTCAAAAGTACAATCACTTTTGGAACTTTTTACTATAAAATGTAAATATTTTTGGGATTTTTCTATTTATAAGAATTTTTCGATTTTTTTATTAATATATATGTAATTCGGATTAGATTGAGTCAATCCAAATTTTGTTTTATTCAACCCTAGATCCAACCCAACTCAAGAAAAATAGAAAAAAATTCAATCCAATAAACTCAAAAACAATACTAACAGGATTAGGTAGTTCGAGTTGTTCGGATTGTCGGATCATTAGAACACCTCTAATAAATACAACATTTTAAGATATAAACTCAATTTATTTTTGTTAATTTAAAATATGTATTATAAAAGTATTATAAATTATATGATATTACAAAATAATAATTCTTAAAAAAATTTAAGAGCGGTTTTCAAATATAGAAAAATGAGTAAATTTATTTACAAATATAGTGAAATATACGGTGATATTTTTTTTTTTATTTATAAACATTTTCAGTCATTTTATCATTTTAAACAATTACCAAAAGTTTAAACATAAAACCTACCATTTAACCTATTATTTTGTAGTTTATATTCAATCTACTATTTAGTAGGTATCTAATTAAAATTTAATTTTTGAATTTCGTACTAAACCCATCTAAAATCATGAAATGCAATTTTTTTTTTTTTTTTTTGATTTAATCTCTGGACCAAATTTTTGTTTTTAAATGGCCTATAAAATAATTATATGTCCAATCTTAGTGGGTTTCCATAAATATATTTCCATATGCAAGAATCAAGTTGATCAATGGTTCCAAGGAAGAGATGATAGTGAATATATATGGTGGTTTGATTGATAAATAGGGAGAGAATTAATTTCATAGTTAGGGCTCCACATTCTTAATGATAAAACCCCTACTCTCCATTATTTTTCTATATTAAACCAAATTAAAGTCATCTTGTGACTTGACCATGTAGGACACCATCAACGACTTCATCTTTTTTAATGGTTATTTATGGTTTTGGTACCAAAACTTTTACAAGTTTCAATTTTGGCCATTCAAATTTTAATGTAACTATTTTGATTTTGATCTATAAATCATCAAATCACTTTCAATTCGATTCTTTGACTTTTAAAAATTATAATATTTCAACTTCCTATATACTCTATATATCTACTCCTTAACCTAACTATACTTTGGATCGGATTTGGATATGACATATGGTTAAGCTAATTATATATATATATAAATATTGGCTAGTTAGTAGTTACAACTAAAACAAAAATTGCAATAAGGATAGAGATTAAAAGTAACTATTTATTAGGAACCTGACACAAATTAATTAAATATTCTCAAGGAGAGAACCAAAAGGAGAAATCTTGAGAGAAATATTCTAGGAGAGAAAATTACAGAGAGATGGAGGAAGCACTTTTTAGGAGAGAGAACCTTTCTCTTGCATATTGATTTTCATGTAAAACTAACAATCTACCTACTCCTGATTTAACTGCATATATGAGAGATACCTCCAAAACTTGAAATAACTCCTAAGGAGTTATTGGCTTTGAATTTAAAATTTAAAATCAATTTTAATTCAATTATATTAACTAATTAATATAATTAAACTATATATTATATCTCATATAATGTATAACCTATAGTTTATTATATCATTTATAATATAATCTATAGTTTATTTTCTCTCACATAACCTACGGTATTAATATGAATCATATCCATATTAATTTTAACTTATAGTTTCAATTTGAATGATATTCATATAAATACTATTAATCTTATTCAAATATTTATTTCTCTGATAAAACTATATAGTTTTAATATGAATCATATTCACATTAATTTTAATATATAGTTTTTATATGAATCTCATTCATAAAATAAATACTTGAGTCATATTCAAATACTTATCTCTCTTATTAAACTATATAATGTATCAACATACATTATATTTTATAATGTATCAACATATATTATATTAATTGTATCTTATATAATTAATTCCCTTTAATTAATTTGAACAATTCAAATTAAATCAAAATTAATTTGATTCTCATAAGTCATTTTCGAATTAACAAGGGGACTTTATGGTCCTACATATTGAAGCTCTAATGACACGAGATTAATTGATTAAACTCTTTAATCAAATTAATCAATATTCATTGACTATCGGTCACTCCATTAAAGACTGACAACTGCACACTTTGCATTGTAGATATATTTATGTGTCCATTGGATATAACTAATCAACGGTGCATTGATCCTTCACAAAATGCTCGTAAGTACAATTGGGTCAAAATTACTGTTTTACCCCTATAGTTACATCTAACTGTTTAAGTATCACTGATCCTTCTAATGAACAATTAGTCATAATCCAACTATAACTAGACCCATCTCTGCCCAGTGAGAGCGTGAGGGCCCTCATTGTTCAAAACCTAGAATCAACATTAAAGGAGCAATTCATCTACATACCCTAACAAAGAGAATGAGTGAATTCCATTTTGTGTAGTTGAGTTTCTAACTACCCACTGAAATGAATCCCTAAAATGGTTGGCATATTGAGTTGGTGAATCTGACCACTCTTACCCATACAAATCAAAAGATCACCCTCATAGGCGAGTTCGTAACTCACTCAGGATTAAGGTCAAGTCATCTATGGTCATCCTAGTAAAATGTAAGTCTCTTCTAGCAACGATGTTATAAAGAGAGACTAATCATTTCGTGGTCCGGTCTTACTATTGCTCCTCCATACAATTCTGTTTGATGCTTCTCCATACTATTACTCCTTCGTTGAGAGTGAATATTCATCCTGAAGTAGATTTCCTAGAATCTACATCAGTATAAAAATCAAAATCAGTGTATCCCACAAGGATCAAATCCTCAGGACCATACACGGGCATATAGTCCCTCGTTCTCTGAAGATACTTGAGGATGTTTTTAACAGCAACCCAATGGCTATGTCTAAGGTTGGACTGACACTTGATAAGAATTCCAATTGCAAAGCATATGTGGGGTCGTGTACATAACATACCGTATATCAAGCTCCCGACTACTGATACATAAGGAATTCTTTTCATTTCCTCAGCTTCTTGAGGTGTCTTAGGACACTATTCCTTAGAAAAATGAATTCCGTGTCTAGCTTTTGGAATTTT
>NC_143488.1:4427906-4460732 GCF_027475165.1 Benincasa hispida
CAAGGAAACAAAAAACAGCTGAATCGGGTATCTCCCACGAATCGATCCTCATGCGCTCACGTTTTTAGGCTGGGATGAGTAGCGTTGCAATGCCCCACCCCAGCATTGCAACGTCTTAGGTTTCAGGAAGAACAACATCGTGACACTCTAAGAACAACATCACGATATTGTGAAGGTAGTGGCCGTTTTTCCAACTTCTACAGGTGATCTTGCTTGTTTGAATCTTCAATTACAATCTAGTTTCAACTATATTGACTCCAATAAATTTATAGACCTTTAATCATACATTAAGGCCCATCAACTAAGTGCCAATTACAAATTTAACAATTGAAATAAAGAGAATTCTAATGCAAAAGTTGAATTAAAAACCATATTAGTCACCAAACATGTATTGTTAGAATTTCACCCACCAAACTCAAATTAACGTTAATTGAGTGCTTAAATCATACTCTGATACCAATTGATAGAGTAAAAGATGCATAAAGCGGAAGCAAACAAAATCATTAAGCACTCTAATTACACTTAATTTGAGTACAAGCATGCTTAAAAATATATTTTAACAGAAAGAGGGTTTCAAGGAGTATACCTTTGTTGATTCCCTCTTAATTCTTGCTGAACTCCAGGAATTTGATCTCTAAAACTTTAGTAGACCACCAAAAGGAGATTCTCTACTATTCTCAGCCTTGGATTGTGTGGTAGAAATTCTAAATTGAGAGGTATAGATGTTGGGATTGGAGAGGGTTTGAGAGAATTTAAAAAATTCTCAGAATTTTCCAATAATTCAACATGCATTTACTCCAATTTCTGAAATTGAAGTATTTAACAAGTTCAAGAATGCAAAACTTAGACTTTCAGTTAATTGACACTTCAATTAGCATTAAGTGAGTGGGCAAGGTGTTGATTTGTGGAAAAATCCACTAAAACCCCCAAAATTGGGATAAATCCACTAAATGCATTTCAATTTTTAATTTAATTCAATTTTTCAACTTAAATTAAATTAAAACTAAAATTCAATTTCCAAAATTGAATTTCTTAATTTGAAATGATTTAATTTAATTTAAGTAATTAATTAAATAAATAATATTAAATTAATAAAACACCTAATTTAATCATGAATCATAATCACGTAAACAATATTTAAATCAATATTTTAATATTCTAAACTGTTCAATTACATTTAATTTCGATAAATTTAAACGTTTAATTGTATCAAATATAATTATCCAAACCCTAAAATTAAAATTGAACATTTCAAATTCCAAACCTTAATTTCAAATTTGAACGCTTCAAATTCGTTCAATTTTTTAATCCAAGGTTTAATCTTTTACGAACTAGTAGAGGGCCATATGGACCAACAGATCATGAACTCTAATAATTTGAGATTAATTGGCTAAACTCTTTAAACCGGATTAATCAATATTCGTTAACCATTGAGACATACCACTATAGCTTGATGATTGCACTCTTCTTACCGTAGATATATTTCTGTCCATTTAATTTAACCATGATCAGTAAGTTGATCCTTCACAGGTCGTTCATATTTACAGCTAGGTCAAAATTATCATTTTATCCCTGTAAATACATCTTGCTCTTTAAGCTCCCAGTGATCCTCTATTGAACAATTAGTTTATAGTCCAACTAATAAATCATGTCCCTCTCGGCCATGAGAGGGTGGGGCCACTTTGTTCAAGACCAGGAATCAGTACTTAAGGGAACAACCTATCTGTTAAGTCTAAAACGGGTAGGAGTGAGTTTTATCTTGCAGGACTATGTCCCCAGCTATCTATCTGGTCTTATCCCCAAAATGGGAGGCTTGTTGAACAGTGTTGTTGAACTACTCTTACTTATGCAAATCAAAGGATAATCCCGAATAAACAGGAGTTCATAGTTAGCTCAGATTAAGTCGAGTTACTGTAGGTCATTGAATTGACACCGTCAGTTTTAACAGTAAGCGATCGTTATAAAGAAAAGTGACATTTCATGGTCCGGTCTTATGCAAAAGTCTGTTGCATAGGATGCCCCTACTTGCATGTCTCCACATGAATGATTTCGGGATCACATCATTTGTATCACTTATACAAAGTAGGCCACATCCATAGTGTCTCCAGGATGAGGTACCTAATCTCATCCATATACTTATAGACCTTTTTGGCTATATACTATAACTTGATCCTCTTTTATGTCTCTACGTAAAGTTAAAGTATTCACACTATAGTCATGGATCCGTTTATTGAATTTATAACATAATGCAATTTCAATAACACTTTTATTGAATAAATTCTTCAACAATACTTTTATTGATAAATAAAATATGTTTCCATGATTACGAACTACGAGTTTTAGAAAATTCCTAATATATGGCATACAATATGCTATATAATAATGCATACATCACATGTATAATAATATAAATAAGCAACAATGGATCAAAATTGACATCCTAAACAATTAATTAAATTAATATAACAATTATATTAATTTAATTAATTAAAAAACAAGTAAATTAACTAATTACAAATTAATTACATAAATTCAAAATAAATTCAGAAAAGGCGTAAGATTGCAAGAAAAAAACTATCTTGCTTCTTGAATGCACGACCGTTACCATTTTCACATGCGTGCGAACTGATTCAAGTGTCACAATGCTGCAACTAAAGCATTATAACGCTAGCTTTTGTGCTTCCATAGTATACCCCTACGTTACACATAGCGTTACAACACTGGGCATTTTGCCTTACAGCATAAGGCACAGTATCGCCACACTGTGCTCTTCGCTCTAGCGCAGAATGCTTCCTCTGATTTGATCTCAAGCCCGATCTTGCTCTAATAGCCACCAAACTCTTCAGTAACCAAAAACCAACGAGCGACATAGACTTACATACTCGATAGTGGAAATTAAATGCCCAGATTACAGGGCAATTACAAGTTTAAACACTTTAAAACGGTAAATCTATGCCAATTTTGAAACATCCATGTGCAATACCATATATATTCAAAGTGCAGTAACAAAAAATTCCACCAACTCTGTAATTAAGCTAGGAAATGAAATTCAAAGACGAGATGACTTTGCTACCAATTGAAGGGAATTGATTTCCCGCAGTGGCAGCGAGGGATCGTTTGTGCCTTTGAAATCATTTTATAGAACTTAATTAAATAGAACATTAACTATGATAACATTCAACCTTAAACATACTTTTAATAGAAAAATAAAGAGGAAAAAGGATAAGAACACTAACCCTTGAACATCCAATCTTCTCGCTTCCTCTCTAGTGGTCAAGAATAGTAAAAGCTTGTTTTTGACCCTGAACACCACAACATAGAACTTCTTAGAAACCATCAATGGAGTTTTCCTTGTTATTCTCAAGGAGAGAACCAAAGGCAGAGTTGTGTGGATTTTCCTTTTGGTAAGGGAGGAAGAAGAGAGATATGGAGAGAATTATTCTGGGAGAGAAAATTATAGAGAGAGGAGGAAGAACTTTTTAGCAGAGAGAACCTTTCTCCTACGTATTGATTTCACGTAAAAACCATCAACCTACCCGCTCTTCTCCCAATATACGAGAGATGCCTCCAAACCTTGAAATAAATCCTAAGGAGTTATTTATTTTGAAAAATTAATTCATTTTAATTAATTTGAACAATTCAAATTAAACCAAAATTAATTTGATTCTCATTAGTCCTTTCCGAGCTAACAAGGGGACCTTATGGACCTACAAATTGAAGCTCCAATGATATGAGATTAATTGATTAATCTCTTTAAACAAATTAATCAACATTCATTAACAATCGATTACTCCACTAAAGGTCGATAGTTGTACTCTTCGCACTGTAGATATATTTATGTATCAATTGGATATAACCAATCAATAGTGCATTGACCCTTCACAAATTGCTCGTAAGTGCAGTTGGATCAAAATTATCGTTTTATCCCTGTAGATACATCTAACTCCTCAAGAACCACTGATTTCTCTAATGAACAATTAGTTATAGTTAAACTATAACTAGACCCTTCTTCGGCCTGGAATCAGCCCTTGAGAGAGAAATTCATTTGCTTACCCTAACAAAGGGAATGAGTGAATTCCATCTTATGTAGTTGAATTCCCAGTTGTTGGGGTTGATGTCCTAAATCTCGTAGGGTCCTATAGTTTGTAATTGTAATATACAAACATACGGAATGTACAAGCAAGCAACAGAAGAAATTAGAATCAAACACTCTAATTACACTTAATTTGAGTTATAAAAGCATGCAAACATGGTTTCATCAAAGAAGAGGGCTTTCAAAACCTTTACCTTTGAAGAATCCTCCAAATCCGAGCTGCTCTCCATAAATTTGTGCTTCAAAGTAGTAGTAGACCACAAAGAGTGTCTTCTCTACTATTCTTAGCCTTGGATTTAAGTGGTGGAACTCAAGGCTGAAGTAAATTGTGAAGGGAGATGGAGAGGGTTTGAGCAGAAACTATTTTTCTACAGAAAAATTGAAGTTGATTCAGCATCATCTTCTTATCAAATCAAAATTGAAGTGTTTTTGTATGTGATACATCCAAGTAACAAGATATAATATTGATTGCCACTTCAAATTTTCAGTTGGAAGTGATCTAGGTGTAGGAAATGCGTTTCTCCACCAAGCTACTTAATAAACTTGGCGATTTCCACAACGAAAAATTGATTTTTCAATTTCTATTTTTTTATTTAATTCAAAATTAAATCAATTTAAAAATCAATTTCTAAAATTGAATTAAAAATTGAAAAATTAATTTGATTTTAATTAATTAAATAATTTAAATTAATAAAACATCTAATTCATACATGAATCCTATTCATGTAATTAATATTTAAATCAAAATTTAAATATTTTAAACTCTCCAATTTCGTTTAATTTATTGAAATTAAACGATAATTGTATCAAATATAATTGTCCAAACCTTAATTTGAAATTAAACAACTCAAATTCAAATCCTAATTTGCAATTTGAACACTTCAAATTGAAACCCTAAATTCAATTTGAACACTTCAAATTAAAAACTCAATTTTGATTTGGAACATTTCAAAATCACTAAATTCACTAATCCAAGGAGTTCATGTTTTACGAGTTAGTAGAGGTACCTTATGGACCTACAAATCATGAATTCCAACGATTTGAGATTAATTGACTAAGCTCTTTAGACCGAATTAATCAATACACTTTAACTACCGAGTCACACCACTATAGCTCGATAGCTGCACTCTCCTCATTATAGATATATTTATGTCCACCATATTTAACCATAATTAGTAAGTTGAGCCTTCACAGGTTGTTCGTAATAATGGTTGGGTTGAATGTTGTTTTATCCCCAAAATTACATCTTGCTCCTTAAGTTTCATTGAATCTCTAATAAACAATTAATTTGTGATCCAGTCACTAAACCGAATCCCTCTCGGGCCAATGAGAGGGTGGGACCCCTTGTTCAAGACCTAGATTCAGTACTTAAAAGAACAACTTTTCTCCCATCCCTAATTTGGGTAGATGTGAATTTCGTTTTCCACCTTATGTCCCTAGCTATCTACCCGATCTTACTCATGAAGTGGGAGACTTATTGAGTCGGCGTTGTTGAGCCAACCCTCACCTGTGCAAATCTAAGGATAATCCTGAATAAACAAGGTCGAGTTACTTATGTCATCTATTTGAAACAGTCAGTCTTAAATAGTAAATAACGTTATAAAGTAAGAGTGACTTATTTCTTGATCTGATCTTATGCAAACTCATTGCATAAGACGCCCCATATGTTGGGAATGATGTCCTAAATCTCTTTGTAATCTCGTAGTTTGTAAATTCTGTATAAACATATTGTTATTAATAAAATAATTGTTATTTTATAAGCATGTACACAATCCAATAAAATAAGATCCAAGGTTATTTTATGTAAATTTAAACAAGTATGTAGAGACATACAAATGGATCTTGTTTAAATAATAACCTAAATGGTTTGTAGTAGATGGATAAGATTGGGTACCTTATCCTGATGACACTATGGATACGGTCTACTTTGAAGGTGTTACAAATGTTGTAAAGTGCTACAAATGATCTGATCCTGATTATTCATATGGAGACATGTGAGCGGGGGTATCCTATACAAAGAGTTTGTATAAGATCGGACCACAAAATGATTAGTCTCTTTATATAACACCATTGATAATAAAGACTTACATTTCACTAGGATGACCATAGGTGAAGGCGGTTCTTTGATTTGTATGGGTGAAAATGGTAAGATTGCCAACTCAACAAGTCTACCATTTTGGGGATTTGTCTGATTGAGGAGTTGGGAACTCAACTACACAAGACGAAATTCACTTCTTCCCTAATGCAGGAGTAAGTATATAAATTGCTCCCTTCAAGGCTGATTTTAGGGTTTTGAACATAGTGGTCACACCCTTTCCTGGCTCGAGAGACTTGGTCATAGTGGGACTATGACTTATTGTTCATTAGAGGAATCAGTGGTACTTAAGGAGATGTAACTACAGGGGCAAAACGGTAATTTAGCCCAGCTGTACGTACGAACAATTTGTGAAAGGTCATCGTACTATTGATTGGTTGTATCCAATGGAACAGAAATATATCTATAGTGTGAAGAGTGCAACTGTCGGTCTTTAGTGGAGAGTCCGACAATTAACGGATGGTGGATAATGTAATTAAAGAGTTTAATTAATTATTCATGTACTGTTAGAGCTTTAAGTTATAAGTCCATAAGGTTCCCTTAGTAGCTCAAAAGGATTATATTGAGAATAAGTTTTTGGGTTAATTTGATTGTTCAAATTAATAAGAGGAAATTTAATTATATATGATATAATTCAATTAATTCAATTATATATGATATAATTGATATAATGTATTTGATACATTAATTGGAGGAATAAATAGTTGAATGAGATTCAAATAGTTGTTCATTTAATATAAATATGATTTATTTTAAATGCCATAAAATAGAGAAAAAGAACTATAGTTTATGTTGTATGTGATGCAATATTAAAACTATAGGTTATAAATATAATATGATAAGTTAGTTATCATATTTATTAGTTTGAATAATAATCATTCTTTTTTTTTTTTTTTTCAAAAACTACCTAAGTGTGTGGTTATGCAATTTTATGGCAATTCAAGTAAAAGGAAAAATTAATTTTCTTTTGGATATACCAAGGATTTCCAAGAAATAAAAATTACAATAAGAATGCAAAGAGAGACAATGCGATAGTTTACACGACAAAAAGAGAGCATATACGATAGGCTCTTTGTCTAAGCGATAAAAGAGAGGTTATGCGATAGCCTAAACGATCGAGAAGTTCCTATGCGATAGTGCTTCTTCAATCGTCTTCCTCCTTTAAACTCACAAATATCCTCTTAACCAAAATAGTTAGAGCCCACCACTCCTAGGTTCTCACCCTGAGCATACCAAGGAATCCGAGTGGTAGTGTCCCTGTTGGTTCGAGGATTGAATTGTTGTTTGCTGCTTGTTCGAGAGGAGTGTTTGTGACTTGTTCGAAGCATTCCTGAACAAGTTGGATCGAGGGATTACTTGAAGAACGGTTCTTCAAAGGTATAATCTTTCAACCTTTGTTTTATTTCATAAGCATGCTGTAATTTAGTTTCTGATGCATAATCTGTTATGTATGACTGTGAATGTATGCGTTCAATCACAATGGAATTTGGACAATCTGCTTTCGCTCAAGGATCTACTTGAGCTTCCCTTCACCATACTCCTCATGTCAACAAATGAACAAATCAAGATCACTTCGTTTGTAGTACTTTACAACAAATTGTAACAACTACACAGTGGGCCACATCTAATAGTGTTACCAGAATAAGGTACCTAACCTTATTTGTATACTATAGACCATTTTAACTATTTACTCGAACTTGATCCATCTTTATGTCTCCACATAAAATTCAAGTATTCATGTAACCACCATGGATCTTAGTTTATTGGATTTAATCTTTATGAGTCCAATTTATATATTCAACAACTTTATTGAATAAATGTCAATAACATCTTTATTGATAATAGAATATGTTTAACTTTACAAATTGCGAGTTTTAGGACATACAACTTAACACAAACATTTTATTTATATAATAAAATATTCGATGTTTTATTTCAAAATTAGTTGCATTAACCACAAACAACTAAACTAATATCCATTGTAGCTTAAACATGTATGTAGAGACATATGGATGGATCATGTTTAAGTGATAACTTAAATGATCTGTAGTAGATAGATAAGGCTGGATACATTATCCTGGTGGCACTACGAGTATGACCCGCCTTGTAGGTATTATAGTTGTTGTAAAGTGCTACAAATTATAAGATCCTGATCATTCATGTGGAGACATGTGAGCAGGGATATTCTATACAAAGGAGTTTATATAAGATCGAACCATGAAACGTTTAGTCTTATTTATAACGCCGTTCATAATAGAGACTTACATTTCACCAAGATGACTATAGGTAACATGACCTGAATCCTGAGTGAGTGAGAGTGGCCAGATAGCCGACTCAACAAGCCTACCATTTTAGGGATTCGTCTGATTGAAGAGTTGGGAACACAACTACACAAGGAGGAATTCACTCATTTCCTAATGTCGGGTAAGTAGATAAATTGCTCCCTTAAAGGTTGATTTCGGGACTTGTTGAACAATGTGGTGCCACACCCTTTCCTAGCCCAAGAGGGGTTTGATCATAGTTGGACTATGATTTTATTGTTCATTAGAGGGATCAGTGGTACTTAAGGAGTTAGTTGTAACTACAGGGGCAAAACGATAATTTTGGCCCAACTGTACTTACGAGGAATTTGTGAAGGGTTATCGTACTGTAGATTGGTTATATCTAATAGACACAGATATATCTCTATAGTACGAAAAGTGCAGCTGTTGATCTTTGGTGGAGTGCCCGATAGTTGACAGATGGTGAAGGTGAATAATTTATTTAAAGAGTTTAATTAATTATTCACATATCATTGGAGTTTCAAGCTACAGGTCCATGAGGTCCCCTCGGTAGCTCAACAGGATTTAAATGAGAATAAGTTTTTGGATTAATTTGAATTGTTCAAATTGATTTAGGGAATTAATTATATAAGATATAATTAATTACATTTTAATTATATGTGATATAATTATCATAATGTATTTAGTACATTGTAATATTAAGTATTTATGAGAGGAATAAATATTTGAATATGATCAAATATTAATTATATGAATTGGATTCATATAATTAAATTTAATGTAAATGTGATTTATATTAAAAGCCATTGGTGAGAGAAAATTGAAACTATAGGCTATATTGTATTTGATACATTATAAAAACTATAAGTTATATGTGATATGTGATATAACATAGAGTTATGTATATATATATAAATTTAATTTTTTTAAAATTAATTATTTTATATTTGAATTATTGGGAGGGAATTAACTCCTCTCTTCAATTTTCTCTCCACCCATGTATTATTGAAGGAACTCTTATACAAGAGTACCTATGAGCGGAAGCAGATTTTTCCAATTCCTTGTGATAGAATTTCCACATATATATTTGCATTCACACTACTAAATTACCAGCATGCTTAGAGATAAATAAACAGGAGAACAAGCAAACTTACCAGTTGAAGACTTTTCTTCACAGCAAATCTCACTTTCGCTGGAACGGCAAGTTATCATTCAGCAACAACCAATCGTCTACCACAAACAGAAAGAAACGGGGATGACACCACCACTCAGAGCTCTCATTATTCTCGGAGTGAGAACCCAAAGGATGGGCTTTGTTCGGATTTGGTAGAGGGGAGGAGGAAAAGAGATTGTATACAACGATCAAGCAAGTGGGAGAAAGACTTGTCTATTGTATAGAAAAAATGCTTGATCATTTAGGTGAATTATACGATCGTGTAGGAAAAGATAAGCGATCATCTATACGATCATTTAGTAAAGCTCGACGCTAAACGATCGTTTAGTAAAAGATAAGCGATCGTTTAGTAAGTAGCACTATCGTATAGGCTTTGATTTACTAAGCAATGACCCTTTCAAAAACTATATCCACCAATGCTTAACACACCATGAGCTATTTAAGTGTCTCAAAACGATTCTTCATCTTACTCATTAGTTACGAAAAAGGAAGAGACACCGGCCAATTATCCCATAACTGTCCAATTAATAAACAATAAATATAATCACATTATATTCATAACCTATGGATAATATCATATATTAATCATAGTATTTTTTCTCTACTATATATAAATCATATTTATATCCAATTTCCTCCAAATTAATATATCTCATACATAAAGTCAATTATATCATATATAATTATTTAGTTCAATTATATATAATCGAACTCCCTCTTGTCAATTTGAACATTTCAAATTGACCCAAAAACTGATTCTCAACTTGTATCCAAGCTACCAAGGGGACCTTATGGACCTATGGCTCGAAGCTTCAACGGTACGTGAATAACTGACTAAACTTTTTAGCCACGATATCCACCATTCGTTAACTGCTAGAAATTCCACTAAAGACCGATAGCTGAACTCTTCTTACCATAGATATACTTTTATGTCCATTGGATATAACCAATCATCAGTACGATGACCCTTCACAGATCTCGTAAGTACAACTGGGCCAATTTACCGTTTTCCCCCTGTAGTTACATCTTACTCCTTAAGTACCACTGATCCCTCTAATGAACTATACAACATAGTCCTACTATGTGTGAACACCTCTTGGGCCATGAGAAGGTCTGTGGCGTCACATTGTTTAAGCCACAAGATCAACCCTTAAGGGATCAATCTATTTAAGGGAGCAATCTATCTACTTACCCATGCTTTAGGGAAGGAGCTCAAATGAGACAAATCCCCAAAGTGGTAGGTTTGACTCGGCGCTCTGGCCGCTCGCACTCATGCAAATCAAAGAACCACCCTCAGTGGCAGGAGTTCCCAACTCACTTAGGATTGAGGTCATGTTACCTATGGTCATCCTAGTGAAGTGAAGTCTCTATCATGAACAGGGTGATATGACGAGACGTTAACACTTCGTGGTTAGGTATTATACAAACTCATTGTATAAGACACCCCTGCTCGCATGTCCCCTACACGAATGATCAGGATCAGACCATCTGTGACAAGTCACAATACTTGTAACTATTCCATAAAGTGGGTCGCATCCGTAGCGTTACCAGGATAAGGTTTCCCTCCTATATCCATATACTACAGACCATTTTGGTTGTCACTTAAGACATGATCCACTTGTATGTCACCACATACATGCTTAAGTTACATAAAGACAACCAAGGATTTTAAGTCTATTGGTTTGTGATAAAACAAATAAAATATTAAACGTGCAAAGTCAAGAAGTGAAGTAAATATCATATATTATATATCACAAACATTCGTACAAAATGTGTTTACAAACTACAGAACACAAGACTTTATGTGGGTGATTGACAAAGGGGTGGGGAATTGGCTTTTTCAGTCTTCTCCTTCCAGTAACAAAATTCACAGAAAAGTTCTGTGAAAGTTCTTTGATATAGAGAAGAAAATCCCATGCTCTTTCCTTCTTCTTCTCAATAAAAATTCTCTTCCCTCTCAATCTAAAATCACCAGAGCCCACACCTCCTAGATTCTCACCAGAGAATACTGAGGTTTCTAAGTGGTAGTGTCCATTTGACCCATTTGGATTTCATTTGTAGTAGTTGAATTAAATGCATGATCTATTTTGTTTCTCTGTAAAATTTTTCAATTCTGTAAAATGGGATTTGGGTAGATCCGCTTCCGCTCAAGGATCTCCTCATAAGGGTTCCTTCACCAACTCCCCATTCAGATAAATCCATAAAATGGTAAGCATATTGAGTCAGCAAATCTGGCCTGTAAACCCCTAATCTTATTTTACTCGTTACTTACGTTTAAGTTCCTCTAAATGTGTTAGTTATCCTAATTATATATATAAGCTCTTGTAAGTATGTGATCATAATGTTTGTAGTAGTTGAAAAATTATGGAAGTTATAACGAGTGTGCGGAATGAAGGAATCGAATTTATATCAGATAGCACAGAGCAACAAACACTTAAACAAATTTTAGAAAAGCTAAGACAAGTGAGGAATGAAGGAATCGAATTCTCGCGGAAGCATGGGAACAACTTGCATTTAGATATTTGTTTTTATGGAAACAAAAAATAGTAAAATAAAACATGCATTTGTAGGATAAACATTTTTTTTTAAAAAAAAAACTATATGCATGCTAGAAAAGAGGAAGCAGAGGAGAAATCAAAACTTACCTTTGTTGACTCTTCTAGCTTTCCTCTTCCATTATTATCAATGATTTCAAATTTCTCCAATGAAGAAGGACACCACCAACAAAGTTACCTTGCTATTCTCTAGGATTCCAAAGAATTTGGAAGAGTTGTCTCTAAGAAATTTTAAGGAGGAAAATGGTAGAGGCTTGGAGGCTAGGTTTTTTGTGTAATGAAAAATTCCTTGCCCTAAATGAGCTATAAGGATTTATTTATATGGAGAAGGGTTAACCCTTCTCCAAGAATTTTCCATGCTAATTAATTAAATAACCATTATTTAATTAATTGAAAAATTAATTAACTAACCATATATTAAATCCTATTTAATATACATTTAATTAATTATCATAAATATCATATACTTATACTAACCTCCAATCTCCATTATTTCTTAATCAATTAATTGAGCATTAATTAATCAATTAAATGACTATATTAAACCATATTTTATATGAAGTTAATTAACATATAAATATCATATATTTATATATATACATCTCTTTATGAGTCCAATTCATATAAATGTAATATTCAAATATATCTCTCTTACATAATTTGCATTATAGATCATATCTATAATTAACAATTATATATTAATCTCATTAATATAAAATTTCCTCATTTAATATAAAAAATTTAAATAATTCCTCATTACATCCTTTAGTGATCTAACAAGGGGACCTTATAGACCTACAAATTAGAAGCTCCAATGATATGAGATTAGTTGATTAAACTCCTTTAATCCAATTAATCAATATTCATTAACTACCGATCACTCCACTAAAAACCGATAATTGCACTCTTCGCACTGTAGATATATTTCTATGTCCATGGATATAACCAATTAACAAAGCGATGACCCTTTACAAATGCTCATAGCTACAATTGGGTCAAAATACCGTTTTATCCATACAGTGACATCTAACTTCTTAAGTACCACCGATTCCTCTGATACACAAATAATTTATAGTCCAATTATAAACTAACATCTCTCAGGCCACTGAGAGGTTGAGGCCTCATTGATCAAGACACAGAACCGGCTATTAAGGGAAAAACTTATCTACTTTCCCAAGGAATGGGAAGCAGTGAATTCCATCTTATGTAGCTGTGTTCCCAGCTCCTTAATCAGACAAATCCCCAAAATAGTAGGCTTATTGAGTAGGCTATCATGGCCACTTTCACCTATACAGATCAAAGGACTACCGTCATAAACAAAAGTTCACAACTCATTCAGCATTAAGGTCAAGTCTCCTATGGTCATCCTAGTGAAATATTATTTTCTTCAAGTAACGGTGTTATAAAGGAAAACTAATTATTTTATGGTCTGGTCTATGCATAAACTGTTGGATCTACACCAGCACACAGTGGAAGGGAACATGATCTATAAGCATTCTAATTCATTAATTTTGGTTGAAAAGAAACATGTTAAAAACAGATTATTATGGGTGTCATGAACATACCTTGGCCAAACCAATGAAATCTCCATCTCCAGCTGCTAAATCCTTCGAATTCTTATGTAGACCACCACAAGATCTTCCTTATTATCCTCTTGGTGCTCTAGATTGAGTTGTGGGACTCAAAATAAGTTAGAATCAAAGAAAATATGGAGAAAGCTCACTGAAGAGAACCCATTGAAGAACACCTTTTTCATCCGAATTTTTCAGCAAAAATTCAGTCGGTTTTTCATTCATTCTTTACTCCAATCTCTTCAATATATTGTAGACTATCATGCAAAGAGATGTGCTACATGAGATGCAACTCATGCTTGGAGTAAACCAAAGGAGGAGGTGGGTTCCTTATAAGCTACTTTGAAGATGACTTAAAAACTTATTTTCAAGTTCTGTGTAATTTTTCAATTTCCAAAAATTCATTTTGATTTTAAAATCATATTTTATTTCTAAAATAAAAATTTATTAATTTTACAAATTAATTTTCTAATAAAGTTAATAAATAATTATTTAAACAATTTAAATAATTCTAATTAATTTAATATCTAATATTAAATTGATTTTTTACACAAATTCATCTTCATATATTTAAATCATATTTAAAGTTAATAAATAACGTTTCAAATTAACTTATCACACTAATCTAGGGCTAATCCATTTCCGAGTTAGTAGGGGGACCTCACGAACCTACAGATCATGGGCTCCAATGATCCAAGATTAATCGGCTAAACTCATTAGACCGATCTAACTCTCATTCGTTAACTAATGAGTCACTCCACTAAAGTCCATAGTTAAACTCCCTTCACTATAGATATATTATGTCCATTCGATATAACCATGATTAGTAAGTTAACCCTTCACAGATTGTTCGTAATAACGGCTGAGTCAAATCTCTATTTTACCCCCGAAATTACCTCTTGTTCCTTAAGTCCTCACTGATCCCCTAATGAACAATTGTTTTGTGATCCAATCACAAACCGAGTCTCTCTCATGCCAAATGAGAGGGCAGGATCTCTTGTTCAAACCCCAGAATCAGCATTTAAGGAAACATGTCTCTACTATCCTTAAAACAGGTAGGAGTGAATTCCCTCTTGCACCCTTTGTCCCCAGCTATCTATCCAGTCTTACCCCTAAAATGGCAGTCATATTGAGTCGACACTGCTAAGCCAACCTTCACCTATGCAAATCTAAGGGCAATCCTAAATAAAAAGGAGTTCATAGTTAGCTCAGGATTAAGGTCAAGTTACCTAAGTCATCGCTTTGAAACAATCATTCTTAAACAGTAAACAACGTTATAAACTAAGAGTGACTCATTTCGTGGTCCGATCTTGTACAAACTCTTTTGCACAATGACACCCTCATTCCTCATGTCCAACATGAACGAATTAGGATCACTTCGTTTGTAGCACTTTACAACTCCTTGTAATAACTACAGAGCAGGCCGTATCCAATAGTGTTACCAGAATAAGGTACCCAACCTTATCCATATACTATATATCATTTTGACTATTTACTCAAGCCTGATCCACCTTTATATCTCCACATAAAGTTCAAGTACTCATCCAATAGTCAAGGCACCCAACCTTCATCCATTGGATCTTAGTTTATTGGATTGGATTAATGTTGTTTAAATGTCAAATAAAATACCTTTGATTTTATTAGATAAATAATTTGTCTTAACAAAACTACGAACCACGAGATACACTAAATTTAGGACATCAATCTCAATAAGGAACACATGGGTGTTTTTGGACGTAAGAACCTAAGGGTGTTAATTGACTAAGTGTAACAGAAGGTATGCGTCAAGGGCTTTAGAGTCAATGAATGCCTAGGATGGATAGTATGCGGGCATTTGAGGTTGCCTAATTGAACGCATGGTAGTCGTGGAGTGCTGAGGCATGCTAGAGGTAAAGGATGCGTTCATGAGCAGTAGGCCTAAGCACAAGTGTCTAAGGGTAAAACTAGTGTATATGTTGTGTGTGAGCAAGGGGATGTGGCGTTAGTCGTGGTATATGTCGGCCGAGGTAGAAGGCTAGCAAAAATGTAAGTCTATGTGTGGGTAAAAGACTTAAGCATTCAACTTAAACACTTAAATAGTAGGCTATGTAGCATGCTTAGAGGTCCTAAAGATGGGTTAAGTGTGTCACCTGTCATTTTAAAAAACTTAAGAATCATGCAACTTTAGTATAAAAGGAAAGTTTGAATGGAGGTGCTTGGTTTGGCATTCTACGTGAGCTAAGGAAGGAAAATTTATGCCAACTTAAACTTAGAGTTTGAAGGAGTTGGGATAAGGTTGTCAAAGAGGAATTTCTATGAATTTGAGCTATAAGTTGAAGAATTTCTTCAAGTATTCGAGAATCCAAGGCCACGCGGACGAGTTGTAAGAATTGGTGAATTCCAAACTTGGGGAAAGGAACCAAAAGCTGGAAATTCTAAGGTAAGGTAGTTGAGATGTTTAGGAATAAGTTCTTGGAAGAAAGTTTAATGAGATTTAAGTAATTCAAGCTGAAAGTGAAATATGAAATTTTGATTGGATGAACAAGCATACAGTTGCAACCCATGCATAAGCAAGCAGCTGACCAACAGAATTTAAGTGTGGGCAATCAATCGTCGCATAGGCAAAGCCAACACGCTTTGACGCCTAAGAGTATCTTATACAAGCTGCCACACACATACTAGTTAGTCCCAAGGTAAAAGTTTAGTTAGGTGGGGTTATACGCTAAATACATTGTACTGAGGATGCGTCAAGTAGGAAAAGAAATGAAACGATATGGTGACTTAGATTTGAGGCTTATTATGTGTTACTATATCCAATAAGTTAAGCTCGAAGGGAAGCCTAGGATCCTTTAAGGCGTTAACCAAAGGTTCTTATTATTCTTACAGGGCAAACACATATAGGAGAAGCCTAGCATCCTTTAAAGAAGTAACCCAAAGACTGTGAGTGAGTAGTTTTCAAAATATTTGCTAAGTATTTTACTGATGAATTTTTGACATATAATCAAATTCATTTGATCTTTCCGATGCATAGTTGCTTTAATCGTGATATTTCAACATATGCTTTAAGTAAAGGGAGTTGAGCATGAATGCATGTTAATGATTTAAAGATAGTTTTTACATGTAATTTCCATACGTTCCACTTGAGCTTTGTACATGACTTAGCATTTAAAATGAGCTATTTATTGATTCCCTTAAGCATGATGATGAGTATGTTGTTTATGATGTTAATGTAAATATGTGCTAAGTAAAACCTACTCCTGAGCATTTGGTACCGAAGGTATGGAAAGGTACCTAATTATATGATGATCCCTGCTACTAAAGGTATGGTAAGGTAAGCGGGATCATATCTAGTTCTATGTGCACATAATATCTATGTTATTGACGTTGATGAGATCGAGCAAAAGGGCTCTCTCTCAACTAAAGTTATTAGGGATCGAACAAAATGGCTCTCCCACATGTTCAAGCAAGGGAGTAGAAGAATTTTACAGGAAATGTTGATGACTTTTAGTCCAGGGTTTATATGCTATGGTTTTACATTTTTAAATTCTTATTTATGAACCTTGGAATGTGAATGCAAATGTTTTGTTATAAACATGTTTATACCATGAGTTAATGGAAGCATGTGTCCTTTAAAGAAGTCATTCATTAGGCATTTAAAGCTCACTCTTTTTAATGTTTTCCTTCTCAGGTAGAGCTCGACGTCCGAAGCTAGCGATTCTACCAGTTAGTCACTACTTAAGAATCATAGAAGGCTTGATTTCTAGGTGGTCCACTAAGTCTTGTTAAAACCCTATTTTTATATGTACATGTCATAGAGATCAAGGTAGAACTTGAATCGAATTGTTCTTGTAAGTAGGTTTGGTTTTTTTGAAACTGTTATGTATGTTGGAATTAATACTCTAATTAGTAGTAGTCTGTATATTTTGATTGTTGTTGTGATTGTGTGTTAAATTCTGGATAATTATAAACTGCTAATGAGGTTTAACAGAAACCTTGGGACACAGGTTTATAAGAGAATGTTGGGCGGTAGTTATCATAAAAGGATTGGCAACTACTGTATTCACATCTCTTATAGGATAAACAAGCATAAAGCAAAAGCAAACAGACTCATTAAACACTTTAATTATACTTAACTTGAGTTACAAAAGCATGCTAAAAACAGTTTTACAAAATGAGGGTTTCATGAAAGTATACCTTTGTAGATTCGCTTCAAAACCTTGCTGAATTCCACGAATTGGATCTCCAAAACTCTAATAGACTACCAAAAAAGTCTTCTCTACTATCCTCAACCTTGGATTGAGTGGTGAAAACTCAAGATTGAGATAGATTGGACAAGGGATTGGAGAGAATTTGAGAGTTTTTGAGTTTTTTTGTAGATATTTCTCAAATTTCAGCATGCATAGGCTTCAAAATTCTAAATAATGAAGTATTTATCAAGTTTAAACATACAAGCACTCATACATTCAGCCAATTGACACCTCAATTAGCACTAAGTGAATGGGCAAGGTGTTAAAAAGTGGAAAAACTCCACTACCAACATCAAACGTTGGATATTTCCACTTAAAATTTCAATTTCTCCAAATTTATTATATTTAATTTAAAATTAAATTAAATATAATCTAAATTCAATTTTTCAAAAATTAAATTTCTTAAAAAATTGAAATTAATTTTAATTTAATTATTTCAACAAATTTAATTAAATAAATAATAATTTAATATCAAATATTAAATTAATAAGACACCTAAATCAAACATGAATCCCTATTCATGTAATCAATATTTAAATATTTTAAACTCTCTAATTTACATTTAATTTAAAAAAATTTAAACGTTTAATTATATCGAATATAATTATCCAAATCCTAAATTGAATTTGAACATTTCAAATTCAAACTCTAAATCCAAATTTGAACACTTAAGATTTGCTCAATTTTCTAATCCAAGGTGTAATGTTTTAAGAGTTGGTAGAGGGACCTTATGGACCTACAAATCATGAGCTCCAATGATTTAGGATTAATTGGTTAAACTCTGAATTAATCAATATTTGTTAACCACAGAGACAAACCACTATAGCTCGATGGTTGCACTCTCCTCACTGTAGATATATTTTTGTCCACTTGGTTTAACCATAATCAATAAGTTGATCATTCACAGGTCATTGGTATTTATAGTTGGATCAAAATTATCATTTTACCCTTGTAAATTCATCTTACTCTTTAAGCTCCCACTGATCCTCATTTGAACAATTGATTTATAGTCCAACTTATAAACCATGTCCCTCTCAACTATGAGAGGGCGGGACCCCTTTGTTCAAGACTAGGAATAAGTACTTAAGGGAACAACCTATCTGTTATCCCTAAAATGGGTATGAGTAAATTCCCTCTTGCAGGACTATGTCCCCAGCTATCTATTCGGTCTTATCCCCAAAATGGAAGGCTTATTGAGCAGTGTTGTTGAACTACTCTCACCTATGCAAATCAAAGGATAATTCTAAATAAACAAGAGTTCATAGTTAGCTCAGGATTAAGATCGAGTTACCTTAGATCATCGAATTGAAATAGCCAATTTTAACAGTAAATGGTTGTTATAAAGAAAATGTGACTATTTTGTAGTCCGATCTTATGTAGAACTCTTTTGCATAGGATGCCCCTACTTGCAAATCTCCACATGAACGATTTCGGGATAACGTCATTTGTATCAGTATACAAAGTAAGTCGCATCCACAATATCCCCAGGATAAAGTACCCAATCTCGTCCATATACTTATAGACATTTCTGGCTATATAATATAACTTGGTCCTCTTTTATGTCTCTACATAAAGTTAAAGTTTTCATAATATAGTCATGGATTCGTTTATTGGATTTTTATTACAAAGTGCAATTTCAATAGCACTTTTATTGAATAAATGTGTCAATGATACTTTTATTGATAAATAGAATATGCTTCCATGATTACGAACTACGAGTTTTAGGACATTCCCAACAATCTCTTCTTGGATTAAGAGGGTAATCTGGGAGGGGGTGTGGCATGGTCACCTATGGTTATCCTAATGAAATGTAAGTCAATATTATAAAAAGAGACTAATCATTTCATAGTTTGGTCTTATACAAACTTTTTATATATGATACCCTCACTCACATATTTTCACATGAATGATTAGGATGAGATTATTAGTAACACTTTCCAACAATTGTAACAATTACAAAGCAGACCGTATTCGTAGTGTTACGAGGATAAGGCACACAACCTTATCCATCTACTACAGACCGTTCAGGTTATTACTTAAACATGACCCACCTGTATATCTCTACATGTAGGTTTTAGTTACATAAAATAACCTAGGATCTTAATTATTGTATTAAGTTATTGCATATAAATTAACAAATGCACATAAATTAACAATTATTTTATAAATAAAAATTTATTTATACAAGTTTACAAACTATGAGAATATAAGAGAGATTTAGAACACCAATTCCAATATTTATATATCTATAACATGCCATGAAAGTCAGATTTATAATCATATAATATGAAGCTTAATATTGTTAATGAATTATATAATGATGTTCAACTTATTTATTTGTTTTTTAAGTACAACAGAGGAGATGGTGATGGAACCTCCAAACTTTAAGAAAGAAGATCATATTGATTACCATTAAGTTAAGTTCAATTTGATAATGATGTTCAACTTGACAATATAGCTTAAGGAATATTATTTTATGTTATTATCATCAGAACCGAATATATGATTGAAAAGTTTTTAGATATCAACAATATAGTTAACCCAACTATTCTTTTTTGTTTGTGAAAAAAAATGTCTATTTGAAAAAAGAAAAGATATTTTAGAAATATCTATGGGAAAAAAAATGGACCATCTTATCATTTTCCAGTAAAGAATCAGTAATATCTCAAAAAGTGGGAAAAAAAAGAAAAAAAAAAAATATGTATGGCTTTTAGCTTTTTGTTTTAGTTTTTATATTATTCTTAACTTTCAAAATGATGCACTTTAATCATTTAATTTTGAATTTATTTCACCCTAAGTTTTAAGATTTACATATTTAACTTCGATTTTTCACTAAATACTAAATTTCTTTCTTTAGTGTTAATTTCTATTTATTAATTTTAAAAAATCAATTAATTAATTAAGTTTCACTACTTTTCTATCATAGATTTTTTTTTTTTTAAATTCAGTTCATAATTATTTTAAATTAATTAATAGACAATAGTACCAAAGGCTGAACTAAGTATTGAGTGAAAAATCGAGCTTAAATGTATATATTTTAAAATCTAAGGACTAAATTGAAACAAAACTCAATTCTCCATGGTAAAATTGGAATATTTTAAAATCTAGGACTAAAAATGTAACATTTTAATATTTAAGAACTAAATAGAAATTAGACCTAAAATTTAGAGACATTTTTTTAAAAGAAAAATAGAGGACAAAATATATTTTAAAATTTGTGTTAGATTGTGAGAGCAAATTTTAACTAATCATATATTTATGCCACAAACAATAAGATGAATATCCAATGTTTAAATATGAATCCTAAATCCAATTTTGAACTAAAAGGTAAAATCGATATAACGCACAAATTGATGCAACTGGGCCAAATAATAATAAAAATCAGGCAAATGATGATTAGGGTTGGCAAAAATTACAACGGAGTCGAGTCCCTACAGGTACCCGTCCCAATTAGGGCGGGGAATTCCTAATTTGATCGAGGATGGGGTCAAACTATGGACACAAAATAAGTCCTTGAACCTCCCGCCCCATTTCCGACCCTGACCTCGCCCCGAGTAAATTTTTATTCTTTTTTAATATATATATACACACATTCAAAACAGTAGCTTAAAAGCTAGTGTTTCTGTTTTTTTTTCTGTTTATTTTTTATTATACTTTTTTTTACATTTTCATTTCTAATATAATTAACGTTATTAAACTTTTTATTAAATTTAAAATAAAAAATGCCTAAAATAATTATTTTATTATTTAATTTAAATAAATAAAATAATACTATTTTTTTATATTACATACCTAAAAATCTACAAATTCAATATAAATACAAAATTTTAATTGAACTTTTAATAAAATAAAAAATAAAAGACGAAGATTTTTTTTCTCCCACGACCCAATTCCTTAACAAAAATCTCCTCCCTCAAGCGTCACCCCCAAAATAGGGGAATGGAGCGATGGGGATGAGTGTATCCCTGATCCCACCCCACCCTGTCACCAACCCTAATGATGATGGCCCTAGATCTTCTAATGCTATAAAGAAACTCAAATTTCTTGAAAGCACACCAATCCGTGGAATCATGAGGAAGTTCAAGAGCAGCAAGGAAACCATAATCAATAGATGTCTAAGGAATCCAACCTCCTAGAATACGTAGTGAAAGAACATCAGAGGTAAGTTGCAACCCTTCGCCAGAAAACTTATAACAAACCTCATCTAGACTGTTTTGACTTTAACATCATCTCTCTCGTATCTCTGGAACTGTATCTATATCTGTCGAAGTCAAACCATAGTTTGGGTGATGTTATTTTCAGGGGAAGTTAAAATCCCAAAGTCTTTGGGTCAGGTAAAATAATATCTTTTCATTTGAAATATAATATCCCATCTCAATTTTAATTTTCGTATCATCTTGAAGGAAATTTTAGAATCAAGTCTCATTTATGAAGTCCAGGACCCAATTCATGTTAATTAGGGTCATGCCATTACACTTGAACCTACATCGTCTAAAAGGAAATTTTGTAAAATATCTAAAACTTTATAGGCATGCAGCTTTGAACAGATAAAGACCGAATGCATCTTGGTTTATAGCTCGCTGCTGTAACTATCGGAACAAATACTTCCACATACCCCATCCAAACTAGTAATGTTTGTGAATTATCGATTCTATATGTACGTTTCTTAATTTTTGTCCTTCATCTCCGTTTTTCTTATGGTGAGGAGTTAATGCCACAAGTTTTCAGATATAAAGAGCTTTTTCATTAGAAGGTTTCAAAATTTTTGACTGAGATCGTTTACTAGAAGAAGATCAGATTAGGATCAGAAAGTTAAGGGTGAAATAATTAAATTCTATATTTTTTAGGAAAGGCGTAACTATTTATGTTTCTCGTACAGATCAATGAACTTAGAGCTGCTCTTGGGCCTCTGTCTAGTCGAAATTTAAAGTATTGCACCGATGCATGTCTGAGGAGATACTTGATAGCTCGAAACTGGAATGTTGAAAAGTCAAGGAAAATGCTCGAAGAGACGCTCAAATGGAGGGCAGCTTTCAAGCCCGAAGAAATCCGTTGGGTAAGTTAAATTATATGATTTTGTATGCCTCAGACATTTATAGGAAAAATTTAGTTTGGTTTATTTTAGGTTTTATACTCTCAAAATATATATTTTTTTCATCGGTGTACTTTTACTTTTGTTCATTTTGGTCCTTGTAATTTAAAAAAATATTATTTTGGTCCCTTAAAAATAAAGATGAAAGGACCAAAATGGATCAATTTTTAGAAGTATAAGGGACCAAAATGCACATTTTGATAATATAGGGACTAAAATGAATATTTTGAAAGTATATGGACCAAAATGAATATTTTGAAAGTATGAAGACAAATAATATCTAAACCAATAATAAATTGCCTAAGTTTAATTTATCCTGCAGAATATCATTTTATTAAGCTACTCTTTATAATTTTCACTTTTAGTTCTTTTTAAATTGAAAATTGATATTAAATTTTTTTTTTACGAAATTTACTCGTACATGCATGGTTGCATTCCATGGAATCGAAGATTGTTTAAGAAGCATTTTTAATTTCTCGTACAGCACGAAGTAGCATTTGAAGGCGAGACTGGGAAAGTGTCGAGAGCAAATTTTTACGATCGACATGGAAGATCTGTGCTCATAATGAGACCAGGAATGCAGGTATGTGCTGGACTCCCTTATCAATATAATGACACTCGTATTTTCTCATTATTACGTCTATTGAAAATTCAGTTTTTCTTTAAAATCAAACAATGTTAAATTACCGCATCAAAAATTTAAGATCGTTCTACTAAATTATGATATGTATAATCTTTTTTGTTATAACAATAAAAAAGTAATGTATAAAACTTTGGAATAGGGAAATTTTTTTGAATGATCACCCTTGAGATAGGTTTAGATCTATAGATATTTACCAATATGAACACAACTTAATGAAATTGAATTATTTACAAATACTTCCACCACTCATTGAACTCGAAAAGGAAAATTTTAAAATAGAAAATAAAGTATAGAAGTAGTTCATTTGCAATGTAAGTAGTGATCTCGTTATTTTTTCATTCACTTTCTGACTGATTTCCAGTTCCTACTTTTGAAATCTTTCAGAACACAACTCCATCAGAAGCTAGTGTGCGGCATCTGGTCTATCTTTTAGAGAATGCGATTATGAACCTTGGTGAGGGTCAGGAACAAATGTGTTGGTTGATAGATTTCAGCGGATTTACGATGAAAACTAATATCTCTGTCAAAATAGCCGGAGATATTATCAATGTGTTGCAGAACCATTACCCCGAGAGACTTGCCTTTGCATTCCTCTACAATCCACCCAAATTCTTCCAAGCCTTCTGGAAGGTATGCTCTTTAATGCCAATCACTTCTAACCTAAATAAGAAGTATGCACTTTTCATTAATGGCTAAAAATAAATAATAATAATAATAATAATATATTAAAAAAAAACCCTTTTTTAAAAAAGTACTCATATTCTTTCAAAAGTTACTATATTGTCTTTATAAACATTCATGAAAGATCAATGTGTCAAGGATAGGACTAATTTTTAAACAAAGGATAAAGTTTAGCGATATTTATTTTCATTTAGTCTTTATTAATTTAAATAATTAGCTCAATATTAATTGATACGACCTTCTTCCCTAAAGGAATGGAAGTTCGATCTCTCATCTCCACAGTTGTTGTACTGAAAAAAACATCTTATCAACACAAAATATGTACACATTTTAGACTTGAAAAGTTTGGTGGACATTGTTTAGAGTATTTAATATCATTTGTTATAGTATTTTATATTATTTAATTTCTATTTATTTACTATATGTAAAACTTCATTGGGCCTCTTTGATGGGCGTGATCAAACAATCAACTTTAGGATTATGAATAACAAATGTGTGTTGAACTGAGAGATTCTTCCAATTTTTATAGGCTATAAAGTACTTCTTAGATCCAAAGACATTTCAAAAAGTAAAGTTTGTAAATCCGAAAGACAAAGGAAGCGTGGAGCTGATGAAATCACACTTTGACATGGAAAATCTTCCCAGTGTGTTTGGGGGTAAAGCCACACTCGAATATGATCACCAGCAGTTCTCCCAGATGATGGCTCAAGACGAGCTTAAAGCTGCCCAGTTTTGGGGCCTTGATGAGAACCACCACATTGTTAATGGGCCTTCTTCTGGCCCAGAAGTTGCTCCAGAGCCCATTACTTCAACTAACTGACTTAACTGGTATGCCTCATGCCTCCCCTTTACACTCATATTTTGAAACTTATAAAATAATCAACATCTCATAAGAGCAAAGGAGCTACCCATACATAAGTATTAGTCTCTGCTAACCAACCATGAGACTGAATGAGCCTTTTGTACTTTTTATGTTAACTTATAATTCAATACAGCCCAATAATTTATTAAAAATATTATATGGAGTGCATCTTCTGTTGACTTCTCTTGTATCTGCCCACTCTTTAGAAGAAAAGAAACTCATAATAATTTGTTTACTTGTGTTCTATCTTCTTCCATCTATTATAATAGACTGTAGAGAGGACCCATGCCATTAAGTTTTAGCTTTGAATTACTATATTTATTACAATTAACTTGATATATCTACCGGCCTAATTTGCTCTATTCAAATGTCAGAGTCCACCATCCCAACTTGAATTTTTATTTTATTTTATTTCCCGTTCCAGCCTACCAGGTCTATATATATATATATTATTACGAGTAAAAAAATGTCCAATAACGATACCTATAGGTATAGCTAGCTGAACTAGCAGAAAAAGTGACGCCAAATAGCTTTTGAAAGTTAAAACCATTTCTGTAGGCTATAGCACCGAATATGTGGCCAATAATTATAAGACTATAAGTGTGAATTATTGAGATATTAAGACAGAGAGAGAGAGGGAGAAAGAAAATGAATTATGGAGATTAAAATCATTTTGGTTGTTGGACAACTTTTATTTTATTTTATTGGTTAGATATATTAAACACTACTTAATTTGGTTTCTTTATTTTCTACCTAAATACGTATTATAAGTTTGAATTTATGGCCAATTGGACTACTAATTTTATTTGATATATATTTATCGGAAGACATAGTGTCTTGAAAACTATAAAAAAAAAAAAAGATGTTTTTATAATTTGTTTTTTATTTAAAATTTGACTAAAAATTCAAATAATTTTTCGGTAAAGATGAAAACTCTATGTGGAAATAAACATGATTTCATAAAATCAAATAGCTGTAAAATGAGTTCTATTTTTTTTTTCTTCACAAAAGATACGTGGAGAGCATTGTATTCATAATATTTAAAAATTTGGCAAGTTTTCTAGAAAAATTATGATTTTTTAATTTTTGGAAATGGCTCAAAATAGTTGATAACACACTCATTTGCTAAAGGTCAGTTATTCATACATATGATAATCCTTTATCTGGAAAATTTCATAAAATGACCCAAAAATTAAAAACTTCTACCAATGGTCTTTTCCTAAGAATTTTTCTATCATCGATCTTTTGTCTATGTAAAATTCCAAAATTACCCCCAATTTTAAAAAGTCTTTGGACCAAAGCCTTCCATCTCTTCTTCCTTCAACCATTTCTCAAGCATTCATTCAATATGTATTCAATGCAACACCAACATTCTATCAAAGCATTTATTCCCAACTAATACTCTACCAATAGCATTGAATAATATTGGTATGAACAGAATGGAAGGTTACTCTTAGTATTCACTTTTTGTCGAACTCTTCATGAATATCTCCCATCGTTCTCTTGGAGTGTTCTCTCATAGCTTCAGTTCAATATCCTCGTTGATCGCTTTCATCATCAAATTCAGAAATGGAGAGAATGCAAGTGATATTCTACAATATTTCTTGTCCCAGATCGGTTTCATAATAAGTTTCCTTTAGCATTAAATGAACGATCATATAGTAATATATACACAATCTGAACGATCATATAGTAATATATACACAATCGTTCATTACAATATAAACAATTGTGTAGTAAGTTATAAACGATCGTGTAGTACTTTATAAATGATTATGTAGTATTGTATAAACGATCTTTTAGAAATTTATATACGATCGTATATACAATATTAAGCGAACACATATAAATAGTTGGACGATCACTTATCAATTACTGGACAATTTCTTAAACTTTTATGGGACATTGCTTAAGATTTGCTTATCCCATTGTAGATCAATGGTGCTATTTCGTATCTTTGTACGATTTGGTGGGGATTTGGATGAGTTCGGAAGAAATTGTGTTGGAGATCAATGATGCTTCTTCAGTCCGGAAGAAATTATGTTGGAGATCATATGAAAGGTCTGAAAGTTAGAAATGATATAACAGTCAGTGAATTAGTGAGTATTATGCACCAACGACTGAATATCGATCCGGATATGTTTGATATACTCATCAAATGTTGTTATAATTTATTGGTCCCAGCTCCTCCAATTTACATAATCGATGATCTTAGCTTTTCTTTATAAGCTAGTGATGCATCCCGGATGCCGTTATTTGTATCAGTTACACCTTGCAAAAGTTATGGAGTACACACAGACAATATGTACCAACATCGCAATCCAACCAATCAGCCCATTTCAACCAATCAAAACTTTGGATTTGCAATCATTCCAATACGTAATATTCACACCATGTCTTTACTAGATGATCATATTGAGTCATATAACTTGGGGATGACCAAGGTGAAGTTTGATTTAGTCACAATAGTGAACTCAGATGTACTTCACAGTTTGTTACTGAACATGGATATGGACAATCTTCAGAACCACAAACTTCTACAACACCTTTCATCCATGTTCCAACCCCACTTGCTCCCGCCCACCAGTTGTGATGCCTTTGGTTCAAATGCATTCCACCATTCCAACCTAACCATTTGTAAATATACCCAGACCATCAAAGGGCTCATTGCATGATGACCTCATCACAATACCTCATGACTGTCTGCGAGGATATAAAGGTCAGTTAAATTTTCTTTTCGAAATATGATTTGTCAGTTAAATTATTAATGCTTGCAATAAGAAAGAACTTTGACTAATGTATAAAAAGTCAACAAGGAGCTTACTAACTATCTAGTGTTTGGTGGAGGAATGCAAGTGAAGAGTTCGTGCATAAAAATGAAAGAAAGTGATTCCTTCAAAGTGATGAAATATTCAAGCAAGCATACATGTTCTTGAAATGAGAATGGGTAATCATCGACATTCAAAAAATTGGATTATTGGACACTTAATCAAGTCCAAATACAAACAAGTTGGTCAAATATACCGCTCGAGGGATATAATTGAAGATGTCCGAAGAGATTATGGAGTGAACATAAGTTACAGACGGGCATATCGCGTTAGAGAATATGGATTGGTGTTTGCGCGAGGATCGCCGAAAGGATCATATGCTATTGTTAGGGCATATGGCGAGGTACTTAAGCTTGCAAATCCAGGTACGATCTTTGAGGTTGAAGTAAAGGATTGGCAATATTTTAATTACATCTTCATGACACTTGGTCCGTGTATCATGGGTTTTTTGAACTGCGTCTGCCTAGTAATCGTTGTTGATGGGACCCATTTGCATAAGAAATACAAAGGTGTGTTGCTAATAGTAACATGTATTGATGACAATAATAGCATATATCCTATCGTTTTCAGTATTGTAAATGGTGAGAATGATGCATCATGGACTTTGTTCATGACTCATTTGAAGGCTTTGATAGGAGACATTCCGAATTTAGTGATTATATCATATCGTCACATCTCAATTGCAAAGGTTGTCTCAAGTATATTCCCTGATGTATTTCATGCACTATGTATATACCATATTCGAAACAATTTGATTAACAAATTCAAGAATAAGGACATAATCTCACACTTCCACCTAGCGGCGAGAGCTTATAGAATGTCTGAGTTTTAGATGTCTTAGGCTAAACTCCATCAATATCCTGGTGTGACGACCTATCTTGATGAGGTTGGATTACAACGATGGGTAAGGGTTTATCAAGTCCATTGTAGGTATGACAAGATGATGACAAATATAGTAGAATGCCTCAATGGAGTGTTGAAATATGCACGAAAACTACCAATCACGAAGCTATTAGAGCATATCCGTGATTGGCTACAAGGTTGGTTCTATATCCGACGTACACATGCAATGGCATGCACAAATATGGTAACTGATTACATAATTAGTATTTTTTAGGATAACTGATTATGTAATTAGTATTTTTAAGGAATCAGAATTGATGTCTAGAACATATTGTGTTTTCCCAGTGGAATACATATAATTAATGTGGACGATAAATATTTGATGGGTTGGTTGATCTTCGTTCACACATGTACTTGTATGGAATTTAATTACATTGATATCCTGTGCTCCCATGCAATATCTGCAGCAACCCTTAGAAACATTAATGTTCAAATATTATGTGCAAAATGGTTTATAGTTTAGTGTGCGCTTGTTGCTCATGTCGAACCAATCTTCTCAGTTGGACATTGACAAGAATGGAGTCGAAGACCAAATTTTGAAGACTTTGAAATTCTACCACCACGAAAAGTAGCAAGTGTTGGTCGACGTCAAACCGTTAGGATACCTTCTACTGGAGAAGAGCCACGTCAAATACATAGGTATACATGATGTGGTCAGAGAGGACATAACAAGAAAACGTGCAGACAAACATTAATAACACCTGACACTGGCCCATCTAGGCTCAACGACATATAATTTGTATGTGATCGATTTGTTATAAATGAAAGACAATCACTTAATTATTTATGCGCGATTGTTTAGTTATTATGTGTGATCCTTTACTTCGATCTATGCGATAACTTAGTTATTTCTATGCGACCGCTTTAATATTTGTATGTGATTGCTTTGTTATTTGTATGCGATATTAGTTATTATAGATCATCGTTTACTCAAATATATGCGATCGTTTAGTTAGTTTTGGGTGATTGCTTAGTTATTTATTTGTTTAGTTAAATGTACAGTGTAATTTGAATTCTATTACCATAAATATTTATTTGTCCACAAATGGGCAACATACTGTTTCCTATACAATGTCATATTAGTCTGTGTTAAGCTAGCCCTATCAACACCAATTATACAGTATTCTATAAATTTAGCACAAAAATACCACAGTCTAGAGACTTACCCTCTTGGAAGTTCAACTTCAATCTTTTCACTTCCAAATGCTCGTACTTGAACCTCCTATGTTGAATGTCAACTCCGACACAAATCAACATTGAAGGTATTGCTCTGCCACGAGTTGAAGATAACTATCAATTATGTCGCTACCAATATAGTTTGACAAGGAATCAAATACAAAGATTGTGCACCTCTCTAGATCGATAGCAAACATAAGCTAGTGTTGTTTGATGTTGATTGGCCCAAATACGAAGTCAACATCCGCCCACGCTAGCTTTATTCTTTATATTGTCCAAGCACATAGTCAATAAAGAAGTGAGAGTCCGCCACAACCTCATGTGTGTTTCATGATCCAACCAGCCTGCCACTTTGCCATCCTCCATTTCAAGACCTTCTGAACGGATCTTAGAAACAATTCCCTCTTGCTCCATCAAAGCATCCTGGGAAAGACAATATGTAAATACATAGTTGAATGAAGTGTAGTTTCAACAAATATGTGAAATTTTCGTATCGTGAAGCTCGAATCAATCACCGTGAATCGATACGAACTCGGGTGATCAATACACCGCCGTAGGATATAATTGAAGACGTCCGATGAGATTGTGGAGTAAACATAAGTTATGGGTGGGCTTATCGCGCTAGAGAATATGGACTGGTGTTCGCATGAGGGTCGCCGGAAGGATCATATGATTACCGCTCGAAGGAAATAATTGAAGACGTCCAATGAGATTATGGAGTAAACATAAGTTATAGGCGAGCTTATCACGCTAGAGAATATGGACTGGTGTTCGCATGAGGGTTGCCAGAAGGATCATATGCTATTGTTAGGGCATATGGCGAGGCACTTAAGCTTGCAAATCCAAGTACGATCTTTGAGGTTAAAGTAGAGGATAGACAATACTTTAAGTACGTCTTCCATTTAACCCCATTATCCATTGTCCACATTAATTATATGCATGCCACTAGGGAAACACGATATGCATCAATTCCAATTCCTTAAAAATACTCATTGCATAATCAGTTACAATGTTTGTACATGTCATTATATGTGTACGTCAGATATAGAACCAACCTTGTAGCCACTTGTAAATATGTTCTAATGGCTTTGTGATTGGTAGTTCTCGTGCATCTTTCAACACTCCATTGAGGCATTCTACTATGTTTGTTGTCATTTTGTCATACCTACAATGAACTTAATAAACCCTTACCACCGTTGTAACCCATCCTCCTCAAGATAGGTCGTCACACCAGGATATTGATAGAGCGTAGCTCAAGACATCTGAAACTGAGACATTCTATAAGCTCTTACCGCTAGGTGGAAGTGTGGGATTATGTCCTTATTCTTGAATTTGTCAATCAAATTGTTTCGAATATGGTATATACATAGGGCATAAAATGCATCAGGAAATATACTTGAGACGACCTTTGCAATTGAGATGTGACGATTTGATATAATTACTAAATTCAGAGTGTCCTATCGAAGCCTTCAAATGAATCATGAATCAAGTTCATGATGCATCGTTCTCACCATCTACAATACTGAAGGCAATAGGATATATTTTATTATTGTCATCAATACACGTTGCTATTAACAACACACCTTTGTATTTCTCGTGAAAATCGATCCCATTTTGGATGGATGCAATTCAAAAAGCCTCTGATACACTGACCAAGTGCCATGAAGACGTACTTAAAGTATTGTCTGTCCTCTACTTTAACCTCAAAGATCGTACTTGGATTTGCAAGCTTAAGTGTCTCGCCATATGCCTTAATAATAGCATATGATCCTTCTGGCGACCCTCATGCAAACACCAGTCCATATTCTCCAGTGCTATAAACTCGCTCATAACTTATGTTTACTCCATAATCTCATCGGACGTCTTCAATTATATCCATCGAGCGGTAAGCTCGGCCAACTTGTTCATATTTGGACTTGATTAAGTGTTCAATAATCCAACTTTTTGCTTGTCGATGATTACCCATTCTCATTTTAAGAGAACGTATGTTCGCTTGGATATTTCTTCACATTGAAGAAATCACTTTCTTTCATTTTTTTGCACGGACCCTCTACTTGCATTCCTCCACCAAACATCGGATAGTTAGCAAGCTCTTTGTTGACTTTTTTACACGGTAGTCAAAGTTCTTTTTTATTGCAAGCATCGATAATTTAACTGACAAATCATATTTCGAAAAGAAAGTTTGACCGACCTTTGTATCCTCATCATTTAGACAGTCATGAGGTATTGTGATGAGGTCATCATGCGTTGAGCCCTCTGATGGTCTGGGGTTGGAACGATAGAATGCATTCGAACCAAAGGCATCACAACCAATGGGTCGGGAGCAAGTGGGATTGGAACATGAATGTAAGGTATTGGAGAAGTTTGTGGTCCTGAAGATTGTCCATATCCATGTTCAGTATCGAACGGTGAAGTACATCTAGGTTCACTATCGTGAACAAACCAAGTTTCACTTCGATCATCCCCTAAGTTACATGGCTCAATATGATCATCCAGTAAAGACATGGTGTGAATATTACATGTTGGAATGGTTGCAAACCCAAAGTTTTGACTGGTTGAACTGGATTGATCGGTTGGATTGCAATGTTGGTACATATTGTCTGTGTGTACTCCATGACTTTCGCAAGATGTAACTGATACAAATA